>NC_134405.1:113053623-113341123 GCF_038048845.1 Mixophyes fleayi | reverse complement strand
GTCCCCTCCAGGGGCTGGCTAGGCTGGGAGGCACGGGGACATCTGCCCCCTGGGCCAGTCCAATAGTTGACTGTCAACATTTTTTTCTTTTAAAATGTTCCTAATAGCTGAGCCTCCCCTCCCAGGCTAAAATTTAAAAGCCACCCCCCACTCCTACTTATAGTTCCTTATTCATTATATAAGTTGCAGCCATCTATTCGCATTACTTAATTGATATTTGCATTTGGATTGCAGCAGAAAAGATTTCCTTATAATTAGAGATGAGTGCACTCGGATTTATGAAATCCGAGCCCACCCGAACGTTGCCGATCCGAGTCAGATCTGGGTATTGGCGCCAAATTCAAATCTGAAACTGAGGCTCTGAATCATAATCCCGCTGTCATTTCTCGCGATACTCGGATCCTATAAATTCCCCCGCTAGTCGCCGCCATCTTCACTCGGGCATTGATCAGGGTAGAGGGAGGGTGTGTTAGGTGGTCCTCTGTCCTGCTATATCTCGTGCTGTTCAGTTAAGTTCTGTGCTGTTCAGTTAAGTTCTGTGCTGTGCTGTGCTGTGCTCAGTCCAGTGGTGCTGTGTCCTGTGCTCTGTCCTTCTGAGGTCAGTGGTGCTGCTGGGTCCTGTGCTTCTAAGGGCATAGTTATTTCCCCAATATTCCCAAGTGTTTAAAAAAATAAAAAAAAGTTATTTAAAAAAAATACAAAAAACTAATTACATTTTTTTTTAATTACAACAAAATTTGCACAACCAATCCTGCAGTATAAGCCCATTGGTACTGCAATATTACCAAGTTTACACATTCAGCAGTAAAAGTCCAGTGGTACTGCTATTACAAAGTTCACTGATTAAGCAGTGTATAAGTCCAGTGGTACTGCTATTACAAAGTTCACTGATTCAGCAGTGTATAAGTCCAGTGGTACTGCTATTACAAAGTTCACTGATTCAGCAGTATAAGTCCAGTGGTACTGCTATTACAAAGTTCACTGATTCAGCAGTGTATAAGTCCAGTGGTACTGCTATTACAAAGTTCACTGATTCAGCAGTATAAGTCCAGTGGTACTGCTATTACAAAGTTCACTGATTCAGCAGTATAAGTCCAGTGCTACTCTCCTGTGCCGCTTATAATTTTTAAAGGCTTTGCCGAGTGTGTGTGTGGCTTAGGGGTACGCTCTCTTGTGCTACATATAATGAAAAACCAAAATTTGGAGGATAAAGTAGGGAAAGATCAACACCCACTTCCTCCTAATGCTGAAGCTGCTGCCACTAGTCATGACATAGACGATGAAATGCCATCAACGTCGTCTGGCAAGCCCGATGCCCAATCTCCTAGTACAGGGCATGTAAAATCCAAAAAGCCCAAGTTCTCAAAAAATAGCAAAAAGAGAAACTTAAAATCATCTGAGGAGAAACGTAAAGTTGGCAATATGCCATTTACGACACGTAGTGGCAAGGAACGGCTTAGGCCCTGGCCCGTGTTCATGACTAGTGGTACAGCTTCACCCAAGGATCTAAGCCCTCCTCCTCCCCCCCCTACAAAAAATTTAAGAGAGTTATGCTGTCAGCAACAACAACAAAACAGCAAAGAACTCTGCCTTCTAAACAGATGACATCACAAATCCCCAAGGCGAGTCCAAGGGTGTTGTTGGTTGTGAACCCTGACCTTCCCATCACTGTATGGGAAGAGGTGACTCCATCCAGCATTTGCAGCACGCCCTCTGCATATGCTGGAAGGATCACCCACAGTCCAGTTACAGATTTGGCTAATGAAGGTGTGAATGTTGTACACCGGGAGGAGGATATTGATGTAGCTGGCGCTGAGGAGGATGTTGATGATTATGATGCAGACAGATACCAAATTGCCTTTCTCAATTTCTATTTATATTCTAGATTATATAACGGCTGAAAAGTTTTCTGTTTTACTCCTAGTGGAGAGGGAATCTGATGCAGACAGATACCAAACTGCCTTTGTCCATTTCTTTGTATATTTGAATTTCTAGTTCTACAGTCTATGCAGGCTGCTTTATTTATATTCAACTACAAGTGTAGGGCGGGGGGGGGGGCATAGATAGCGGTAGAGGTAGTGACGTGGTAGAACTCCAAAAGGCAGTTTGGAAGCCCCTGTACAAACTGGCTCTATTTTTTAACTGAGTTGTCCCCCCTCCAGTGTGTACTCGGAAAGAGTTTTTAGTGCAGCGGGGAACCTGGTCAGTGAGCGGCGAAGGAGGTTGCTTCCTCACAACGTTGAAAAAATGATGTTTATAAAAATGAATAATCAATTCCTCAATGAAGTACAGCACTGCCCTCCAGACAGTACAGAGGGACCTGTGGTTGTGGAGTCCAGCGGGGACGAATTGGTAATGTGTGAGGAGGAGGAAGTACACACTGTAGGGGGAGAGGAATCAGAGGTTGAGGATGAGGACGACATCTATCCTCAGTAGAGCCTGTTTAGTTTGTACAGGGAGAAATGAATTGTTTTATTGGTGTGGGGGCCCAAACAAACCAATCATTTCAGCCACAGTTGTTTGGTAGGCCCTGTCGCTGAAATGATTGGTTTGTTAAAGTGTGCATGTCCTATTTCAACAACATAAGGGTGGGTGGGAGGGCCCAAGGACAATTCCATCTTGCAACTATTTTTTGGGCATTATGTGACCATTCAACAGTCGTTTGCCATGTTCAAAAAGTAAAAGAAAATGCCTACAAATTCAATAAATTAAATCAAAAGTTAAATGCCCTGTCATTATTTAAAACAAGAGGTTTTGACGTGCTAGAATTAGTGTAGTGTTAAGATGTTATAATATAAACACTACACTTGGAACTTGGAGGAGGTATTGTGGCCCCGGTATCAAATTGGGTACCGGGGCCACCCCACTACGCAATCCAGATACTTGTTTGGTGGAATTCAGACCAGTTGAGGGTGTATTTATTTTATTGTGGTCCCGGTATCAAATTGGGTACCGGGGTCACCCCACTACGCAGTCCAGATACTTGTTTGGTGGAATTCAGACCAGTTGAGGGTGTATTTATTTTATTGTGGTCCTGGTATCAAATTGGGTACCGGGGCCACCCCACTACGCAGTCCAGATACTTGTTTGGTGGAATTCAGACCAGTTGAGGGTGTATTTATTTTATTGTGGCCCCGGTATCAAATTGATTACCGGGGCCACCCCACTACGCAGTCCAGATACTTGTTTGGTGGAATTCAGACCAGTTGAGGGTGTATTTATTTTATTGTGGCCCCGGTATCAAATTGGGTACCGGGGCCACCCCACTACGCAGTCCAGATACTTGTTTGGTGGAATTCAGACCAGTTGAGGGTTTAATTATTATATTGTGGGGACCACTCTATACCACACTACCACTCTATACCACTCTATTTAATACTTTAATTCAATTTAATACTTTAATTATATTACTAATTCCCATAAAGAGGAACTGCCGCTTCTATTTAATACTTTAATTCTATTAGTAGTTACCATAAAGAGGAACAAAATAAACAAATTTTACCAAAAGTATAATATGACTTACAAACACTACACTTGAAAGATGGTGCCTTTAAATGAAAAAGTCAGTCTTCATTGCACGACTATGTGCAACAGGGACAGTTTTTTGGTTTACAAAGTCAACCAATAACACTTCGACCCTGTCTGTCTTCAACATACTTGATGGGATCTCAATGACGAATGGTCTGTACTAAATTGGGTACCGGGGCCACTCCACTATGCAGTCCAGATAGAGGTGTATCAGATATTAAACAACGTTGACTGTTGCTGCAAAATTTTTAAATAATATTGTGGGGAACACTACACTACGCAGTCCATAAACTTTTTGGGTGGAATTCAGACCCGTGTAGGGTTTTTTAATAATATTGTGGTGACCCACTCCTCTATGCAGTCCAGGTACATTATTCGGTGCGATTCATACCAGTTGATGGTTTTCTTATTATATATATTGTGGTGACCCACTTCTCTACGCAGTCCAGGTACATTATTCGGTGCGATTCATACCAGTTGATGGTTTTCTTATTATATATATTGTGGTGACCCACTCCTCTATGCAGTCCAGGTACATTATTGGTGCGAATCATACAAGTTCAGGGTTTTTAATTAATATTGTGATGACCCACTCCTCTACGCAGTCCAGGTACATTATTCGGTGTGATTCATACAAGTTGATGGTTTTCTTATTATATATATTGTGGTGACCCACTCCTCTACGCAGTCCAGGTACATTATTGGTGCGATTCATACCAGTTGATGGTTTTCTTATTATATATATTGTGGTGACCCACTCCTCTACGCAGTCCAGGTACATTATTCGGTGTGAATTATACCAGTTGATGGTTTTCCTATTATATATATTGTGGTGACCCACTCCTCTACGCAGTCCAGGTACATTATTGGTGCGAATCATACAAGTTCAGGGTTTTTAATTTATATTGTGGTGACCCACTACTCTACGCAGTCCAGGTACATTATTCGGTGCGATTCATACCAGTTGATGGTTTTCTTATTATATATATTGTGGTGACCCACTCCTCTATGCAGTCCAGGTACATTATTGGTGTGAATCATACAAGTTCAGGGTTTTTAATTTATATTGTGGTGACCACTCCTCTACGCAGTCCAGGTACATGTTTTGGTGCGATTAAGACCAGTTGATGGTTTTCTTATTATATTGTGGGGACCACTCCACTACGCAGTCCAGAAAGATACCTCGTTGCAACGTTTTGGACTAATAACTATATTGTGAGGTGTTCAAAATACACGGTAAATTAGTGGAAATGCTTGTTATTGAATGTTATTGAGGTGAATAATAGCGTAGGAGTGAAAATAAGCCCAAAAACTTGATTTTTTTAACTTTTTATGCTTTTTTCAAAAAAAATCTGAATCCAAAACCTTAAATCCGAACCAAAACCTTTCGGCAGGTGTTTTGCGAAACAAATCCGAACCCAAAACATCGAGAAAATCCGGATCCAAAACACAAAACACGAGACCTCAAAAGTCGCCGGTGCACATCCCTACTTATAATTTTAAAAAAAAACACTAGATAATTAATCTTTATATTGTAAATGCTATGATGTTGTAATGTATTTCTTAGTAACAGTCCAGACACTATCCTCTCTTGTGTATATAACACTTAATTACATTATTATAGTGTGTACAAATAGGCTAATGTGACTTGAGCATTTAGTACTAACACAGCCGCACCACATCTCTATGCTATCCCTACACTTTCTTTACACAATTGTGGGACATAAGTATGCACAATTGGAACTCTTGTTGTGAACCTGGTGTCTATGCTATTGATGTGCAGCTCGATGAATATTGAGATGCGTCCTACTGAGCATATGCATGTAAATGCACTTTTAGATGCATGCGTCTTTTCCTGCTTATGTCCGGACGCAAATGCATCCAGATCTACATAAGCTATATGTTCAGCAATCACAATATGTGTGTTCAGAGCACCTATTTTGCATTGGTCGGGTAGGTTGTGTATGTACAGTGGTGGTTCCCAGGAGCAACTAGCTCATATTTACAGCATATTTACTACCATTGGAAGACTCACCTTCTGTGGGATGGAAGCAAGCTAGTGGTTACCATTACCATTCATTACCTGCTCCTACTGTCAGGACCATTGTCATACTACTGGAAGTCCAATAACTGGGTAGTTCAAAGCTAAACAGTATTTATTTCATGAGCCAAATCTAAAGTATCTAACAAGTAAAATTCATAATCATCAAGGCAGAGAAAGATCCTATGAAAGTATCAAACAAGTGAAATCATAATCTGGGCAAGGTTCAGTGAAAGCATCTAGTAAAGACTCAGAGGCAATACACAAGCAAAGACTTCACTCTGAAGTATCTTTTATAAGCACAAGCAGGAAATGAGATCCAAGATATAATATCATAAAACAGTCCTGTCCATCTTGGATAAAGGCTATTCTGAGGCCAAGTTCATAAAAAGCATGTTCCTAGGATTATAGAGGTGTGTGGACTTAGATGTATTAGCCTCAGACACTGGTGTGGGGCAAATGCTGTCACCCCTTTTGTCCAATTATTAAAGCACACTTTTGCATGGCCCAAAAACACCATTGAGACATGATAATAGTCCATTCAAAATGGATTGTGTCATTATGAACATGCTGGTAAATGTAATTGACCTGTGTATGCAAGTCATCTTCCAACCATTCTGAAAGTCCACAATGAGTATGAAAGGAATCTGGGTGCCTGGCTCATGTGCTGAGTGACTGGATCTCATATTAATTTGTTCATCTACACATTTGATCAAATGTAATAATGACCCAGTCATTGATATGTGGGATTGCATATTTATGGAGGTCATAAGATGCTTCATCCAAGAATTGAGTGACAGGATCATCATTCAGTTTCATCACACATGCGAGGGACCAAATCAGCCAAGATCCAACCGGTCAGCACATGGGTTGAGCAGCTGGATCACTTTCAACGCCACTTGGGCCCTTTGGTGCAATTGGAAGATAACCACATACTCTGCCCAATTCCCCAATCATCATCATAACCATTTATTCATATACCATCACCAATTCCACAGCGTTGTACAGAGAATATTTGCCATTCACATCAGTCCCTGCTCCATTGGAATGTAGTCAGAATTCTGTACCACACACACTAGTGTTAATTTTGGCAGCAACCAAATAACCTACCAGTATGTTTTTTGATATCACCTGCAGCAATATTGCAACATGTGTGGCTAGCTTTGGGTTATTAAACAGGAACAGTCAAGAGTGGTGGCTGATTTAATTTAAGTACAGTTTATCTTCAATCACTTCATTGGATAAGAATTAGGTTGGTGAAACATCTTTAGAAAGAATGGTTAAAAAAAACTAATAGATCAAATAGTATAAAATGCAAGAGTGGCAAATTGTATTTAGGATAGATATTTGGAATGAAATGCAGAAAGTAATAATCATGTGATGAGGTCAATTACTTGTAATTAAAATGTAATGTGCACAATTGAGGGTTATCCTCAGGGCTGAGTTAACATGACCCTTTCATAAAATATGCACAAAATGATCCAACTGGCAGAATAGACCAGAATACATGTTTCTGGAAGTTTTCTTTCCATGGCAAAGTTCAGGTATTTAATTGTGACTGACTGCATGTAACTGTATCATATATTGTTCTGTATAATTGCCATTATCTAGGAGTCCTGAATGTAATGTACCTGATCCTGTCAAATCATTGTGTTTTGAATGTAAGCTTACCTGGGTCCAGTCAGATCTAATTTTTCTGTACGCAGACTGTAGTAATGATAGCATGAATTTTCCTTTTGATAAACAAATGGAGACTGTCATTGATTTTTTTTTCTTTATGAACAGATTGCCAGTTTTGTGCTGTTTTCACACATTATTTGCTATCTTTTATGGCTCTGTTTTTCCTAATACTGGTGCAGTGGACTATGTCCTGCAAATGCAGGTTATTCTGTAATTTAGAACTCAGGCAGACAATGATTATTTACCAAATCACCATAGTGTTGATCTTAGAACAGGGAGAAACCATATAAGTAAGTAGTAGAGTGCTTTGTACTCTTGCAAATTGAACTGTAGAATAATACTCTCAACTAGTCTTCACTTTATGATAGGAAAATGATTATATAAGGATGGTATTGTTCAGACTTTCTTTAGACCTCACTGGTAATTTCTGAAGATGTGCCAGCTCTCCTCACATAAACTATTCCTTGATACATGATTCAACTTGAGGACTCCTTTTCCAATATGGGATTTCCATGCACTGAAACCATGGTATTATGTGTTTGTCTAAAATTTGACTGAAGCAAAGTCATTTTTATTGAGATATTGATTATTAAATAATTTTCTTGTACATAGTGTGTAAGTGCATCATTCTTTCTTTAGCTAGTAATTCAGGATATTAATCTTGGTAACCTGATACATTTTTAATTCAATGGTGAATAGGATTTCCTTCATGAAATCTGCTCATAGAGAAAATGTTACATAATTGTGTATTGTGTTTATCTGTATAATAGTGATTTGTAGCATTCTTATGGGCTGTTCTGCAATCATTATTGCACTTTTGAAGTGACTTTTTAACTGTGTTGTGAGAATAAAGATGTTTTTCCTGAAATGTATTGATTTTCTGTTTGGTGAGGACACAGGAATTTTTCCTGAAATGCATTGATTTTCTGCGTTCTCAGGACACAGGGATTTTTGCTATAATGTATTGATTTCCTATGCTGTGAGGGCACAGGGATATTTATTGAAATGTTCTGATTTTGTTCTTTAACTGTAGAAGTATAGTATATAGTTGAAGAAAATGTATGTTTATGAGGAAAATTGGGATAGTAGTCTGTGTAGTGCTGGATGAAATTTTGTCTCTTTGTTGGTATTAATATTCAAAGAATTGAGCAGAACAATGTTTAAAAAACTTCACAATAGTTTGTTAGGGGGAAAGGATGAGCTTGCCAAGCTACTACCCTCTTGGATCAAAGCTAGCCCATGGTCCAGCATGGCGCAAGAATTGTTGAAGTATCAAATTCAGGTACTATTATTATGTTCTTGAGCTAATGCAGGATTTGGATTTCAGTATGTATAACCGCATGGAGCAGAAAACGGCAGCATCAGTAATTTGGCTACTTCTGCATGTATAGCCGCATGGAGCAGAAGACTGCTGCATTAGTGGTCTGGGTACTTCTGCATGTATAACCGCATGGAGCAGAAGACTGCTGCATCAGTGGTCTGGGTACTTCTGCATGTATAACCGCATGAAGCAGAAGACTGCTGCATCAGTGGTCTGGGTACTTCTGCATGTATAACCGCATGGAGCAGAAGACTGCTGCATCAGTGGTCTGGGTACTTCTGCATGTATAACCGCATGGAGCAGAAGACTGCTGCATCAGTGGTCTGGGTACTTCTGCATGTATAACCGCATGGAGCAGAAGACTGTTGCATCAGTGGTCTGGGTACTTCTGCATGTATAACCGCATGGAACAGAAGACTGCTGCATCAGTGGTCTGGGTACTTCTGCATGTATAACCGCATGGAGCAGAAGACTGCTGCATCAGTGGTCTGGGTACTTCTGCATGTATAACTGCCTGGAACAGAAGACTGCTGCATCAGTGGTCTGGGTACTTCTGCATGTATAACCGCATGGAGCAGAAGACTGCTGCATCAGTGGTCTGGGTACTTCTGCATGTATAACCGCATGGAGCAGAAGACTGCTGCATCAGTGGTCTGGGTACTTCTGCATGTATAACCGCATGGAGCAGAAGACTGCTGCATCAGTGGTCTGGGTACTTCTGCATGTATAACCGCATGGAGCAGAAGACTGCTGCATCAGTGGTCTGGGTACTTCTGCATGTATAACCGCATGGAGCAGAAGACTGCTGCATCAGTGGTCTGGGTACTTCTGCATGTATAACCGCATGGAGCAGAAGACTGCTGCATCAGTGGTCTGGGTACTTCTGCATGTATAACCGCATGGAACAGAAGACTGCTGCATCAGTGGTCTGGGTACTTCTGCATGTATAACCGCATGGAGCAGAAGACTGCTGCATCAGTGGTCTGGGTACTTCTGCATGTATAACCGCATGGAGCAGAAGATTGCTGCATCAGTGGTCTGGGTACTTCTGCATGTATAACCGCATGGAGCAGAAGACTGCTGCATCAGTGGTCTGGGTACTTCTGCATGTATAACTGCATGGAGCAGAAGACTGCTGCATCAGTGGTCTGGGTGTTTCTGCATGTATAACCGCATGGAACAGAAGACTGCTGCATCAGTGGTCTGGGTACTTCTGCATGTATAACCGCATGGAGCAGAAGAGTGCTGCATCAGTGGTCTGGGTGTTTCTGCATGTGTAACTGCATGAAGCAGAATCTACAGCATCAGTGGCGTGGATGTTTCTGCAGGCTCTCCATGATTTTTGCACAGCAACAGGAGGTAGTTGAAACTGTGCTGCAGGTAACACAGGATCAACTAGTTATGGTAAAATCATGATTAAGATCAGCAGAGGATAGACAAGAAAAAGTAAAGAGATCATATACAAAATGAGGTTAGAACAGTCATGCAACAACAGTGGTGGAATGTTGAGGACATATTAACCTGTGCACAGATGCTTCAGAATCAGAAATAGAGATAAGCACGGTGGCTAAGTGGTTAGCACATCAGCCTCACAGCGCTGGGGTCATGAGATCAATTCCTGACCATGGCCTTATCTGTGTGGAGTTTGTATGTTCTCCCCATGTTTGCATGGGTTTCCTCCGGGTGCTCCGGTTTCCTCCCACACTCCAAAAAAATACTAGTTAGGTAATTGGCTGCTATCAAAATTGACCCTAGTCTCACTCTCTCTTTCTCTCTCTGTCTGTGTGTATATATTATGGAATTTGGACTGTAAGCTCCAATGGGACAGGGACTGATGTGAATGAGTTCTCTGTACAGTGCTGTGGAATCAGTGGAGCTATGTAAATAAGTGGTGATGATGATGATAAGGAAAGATGAGAATGATCAACCTATCATTTTTCCCGCAGCATGATTAACAAACATGCCAGTAAAATTATAGAAGAGAGAACACAAGCTAACAAGGAATGGAGGCTCACATGTGTTATCAGTCTGTGAGGCCAATTTGAAGAGCACTAGACATTCACAATCGCTGTCATACCAAATGATAAAAGAATTACAAAGCAGAAGATTTAAGCAAATTATTAGCAAAATGCAAACAAAGCAAGGAAATATTTACTATCAATGTAGTTACAGATATGGGATTTAGGAAGTGATAGTGTTGTATTGTCAGCACAAGAAGCAATTAGAAAACATTACCACAAATCCTAGGGTTTACAAGTAACAAAACTGAGGAAAATGCAAGGGAAATACTCTTTGCTAGACCTAGTGCCACTTAACTCCTCTCTCCCCACTCATCAGTCCCCCCTTTTCCTGCCTTCGGGGCATCACTCCGCGTTCCCCATACGTTATATTTCTGGACAAGAGGGCTGCATCTGCCACCAGTTCCTCCTCCACCTATCCATTCTTTGCCCTTTTCTTCCCACAGCCTATGTTTTTTCAGCAAATTTCCTTACCTACCTCCTCCCTCCCTCACAAATGTAGCTTAAGGTGTGGCCGTGACCATGGCAGTCTCGAGCAGTAATCAAGGGTGCAGGCCGGGGCAGATTTCATCACTGAGATTTCAAGAATCTCTATCGGAGGGCGCAGCGCTTTTTTTAGGACCATATTAATGCTTCTTTTCTTTCAGGCCTCAGTATCTACATCAGGTATGAGATGAAAACAGATGGTCTACTTTTACCCACCAGTGAGCAGCAAATAGCAGTTTAGGATCTTAACCAAGCAAACGTGGATTAGAATCAACCTTTAGTTGTGGTAGGCTGGGCAGGGAATTTTACAGTGAAAGTAATAGTTCATCAGTTTTGGGGGATTGTCTAAAGGGAAAGTTCAAAAATACATTAAGGGAAGTGAGATGGTGCATCGTGTTAATATGGCCATCGCTCGGCATCTGAACGACAGTTATAGTAAAGAAGGGATAGGAGGATTGGTATAAGACATATATTAATTGGTTAGTGGGGTATGTATGTTTTTGCAGCCTGTTATCTTGAAGCAAAGACCATACATTTTTTGAGGTTATAAACTACATGCATTTGGTTCACAGCATGTACGTGAACAGTCCATATATTTTTGGGCTAAGGATGTAGAAGTTTGGTTGGGGGTCACACAACCATGGAGGAGTTTTTCTGAGGGGTTACATGGGAGGAGATGTTTGAGTCAAAAGAGGCCTAGCACGCAGGGCCAAAATGGGGGGAAATAATTTGCTTTCAATAATGAGCAATGCAGTAGTGGTGCATGTGCATATGTATGCAAAGTGGAGGAAAACACCAAGAAAAAGTTTTTGGAAGGGGAAAGGATGGTATGTTGAGGAGTGCCAGGTGGTGCTCTAAGCAAGGCAGAGTTTACAATTTGTTTAAATGTTATGGTTACATGATATTCTAACAGAGAGAATTTTTGTTAAGGGGTTTGAGAAAGGTTTTTGGTTGCATGTTAGTAAAACCAGCCTTGGACTTACAGATGGTGGTGAGGGAAAAAGTTAATAAGGAGGTTTAGTTAGGACACATGTTTTATTTCCTGTGTCACCATTGCCCTACTTGGTTATATCCCCAATTGGGCTGCTGCCTAATAAAATGCCTAGGAAAGTTTAGGTTGAGTCAGCATTTGTCCATCTCTAGGGGAAGTCGATTAATGATGCTGTCATGATTTTAGCGGATAACTTGGATTCATTTTCAACAAATTAATTTAGCTCTGGCAGCAATAGAGTTGCAGAGTCTAACGAACCACCGGTTTTCTCCATGGATCCCCGCAATGAGGTTTGAGCTTCGTTGTTGGTGGGTTTGCAGGTTGCGCCGTCTGTGCTGCCTCCGGATAAGACAAGCTGGAATCAACAGCAAAAATGGTCTGGCCAGTGTAAGCAGGACTGATACAGAAATGGACTACAGGGTGCCAAATCAGCAAATGAAAGAAGTGTCTGAACAAGCCAGATCAGCAACAATCAGGTATAAACAGAACCAAACGACAGGCAAAAGAGAACAGTCTGGATCGAAGTATACAGGAATCAGCTACAATATGAACAGGAACTTCGAAGCAAAGGTATGAAGCCTAATACTCTGGCACAGGAAAATTACAGTAAAGGTATGGAGCCTAATACTCTGACAAAGGCCTGTGCACAGAGCAAGTTTAAATAGCTGAGCTGATGAATAGGGCAGATTACAGGTCAGAATAAATGACTAAAGGTCTAGAGCTGCTCTTAAAGGGCCATGTACCTTCTGTTGTACAGAGTAGGATTGTGGCACGAGGTTCTGCGCCTAGAGCGGAGGGAACAGTAGAACAGTAGAGGGAGCAGGCTGGGCAGCAACAGATGCGATTAATGATCAGCATTGCAGGGTGATCAATCAGTCTTTAGAGAAGGCCCTTCAGATGGTGAAAGGAGAATGGAATGGAACCCAGATTTCTAAAATTGATGGTGAAGTCCCATCACTTTATTAGGTTGACTAAAGATATTAGAGAGGATATGAGAGTTTGGTTGTCATTTATTGCAAATTTTCATTAGGTATCTGGTCTTTGTCATCATTGTCTAGCCGGCAATTACAGCTCTTTACTGATGCAGCAGGTTCCAAAGGTTTCTAAGCTTTCTTTTTGGATATTGAATGGTGTGCTGTCCCCCGGCTTTGGGAATGCAATATAATTGGTTATGTTGAAGGGGGTAAGTTGAAGGATAAGGATATTTATTTTGGTGTGACAAATTAGGGGTAGTTCTGGTTATAAATAAGAAAAAAAAGCATCTTCTCCACGGGCCATTTGTTTGAACAGGCACCAGGTTCACTGGTGCTTGAGTATGAATATCATTTTTAAAGCTGATCATGTTCCAGGGGTTGAGAACTCTATAGCTAATACACTGTTTAGATTTAATTGGAGTAAGTTTTGTAAATTGGGGCGAATCTTGGGTGTGCGTAATGTCCTTATTATGTTTTAACTTCTGATGAAAGTGTCCAAAGAAACCCTGAAACATGTTAAGCAGAAAGAAAACTACACTTCACACAAGTTTATATGCTACCCGTATATATAACATGCACATATGAACTAGTGAATATGCAAAGCGTGATTTATTCTGCTGTATAGTAGTTTGGATTGAAGCAGACTTAGAGAAACAGCTGATCGGCAAAGCGACGATTCACCCTGCCTTACAGAGGAGATTGTACTGAATCAGGGCATCAGTTCAAAGTGCATTGGGAAGCACATTATATATAGAGCCTGATGTTACAACCGTGAAAATAATAGCTAAGACTGCTTACCATCTTCTACTACCGATAGTCTCTACACTATGCTTTCCATAAAGAGGATGGACATATCTCCTACAGCTAACTAACTGAAAGTATAATTGCTACTGGGTAATTTTATGAACATAGTGTAAATGTGTATTACATTTTAACATTGCATGCAGCTTTGCAATAGGTTGTTTTTATTTTTATTTTGTTAATTACCCACTTGTAGTTTGTGTAACATTGTTATACTTATGTATTTTAATAAATCAGTATACTTTTCAAGATAACAGACTGTCTGTTCTCACTATTATTGAAGTGATAGCACAGACAGTTTTATTTTTCAAACTGGCCTAGTGGGTTTTGCAGGGAAGGTGCATGCTTCATCTTCCCTGAAATCATATAGCTCAAAATGAAAGGAATGGGCGAGGCACATAACTGCAAGGGAGAATTGAGCTAAGGGGCAACAGCAAGCTATACTTTCTTTTACGTGGGACTATTATATAGGCTGAAGAACTAAGGCGTCAATGAGTAGGGTTCTGTCTGTTTTGCTAAGCTGAAAGGGAAGATTGACGTGACCAGAAGTAATGCTTTGAAGGGTTGGACAAAAGAGCTCCTATTAAGGGAGGTAGTAGATGACCTATAGACAAAAAATTATTAGGTCAGTTGATCTTTGTTGTCGGTAAGTGGCAAAGGACTTGTTTGAGGCTTTGCTTGTTTGGTTGGCTTTTTCAATTACTTTTTTTTTAACTTTTAGAATGCATGAGTTGGTTGCAACCTCAAAGAAATCAATAGTATCGGGCATGCTTTATAAGAATGCGGTAGTGAATGAGGAGGCTACAATCTGTAAAATACAAGACAGATCAGATGGGTTGGGTAGATGTTTCCCGTTGGTAGCAAACATGAACAAAACCATATGTTCTGTTATGCTGGCACATGAATTTGTGAACACCGGGAAGTCATGTTTGATTTACGTATCAGAATGCAACCCCACTGACTGAATATCAGTTTGAGTTTGTATTTAAGAAATGCATAGAATGAGTGGAGCCTAGCATTGGTGATTATGAAACACATTTGTTTTGAATTGAAGCACCTACATCAGCAGCAGGTAGGGATTTTTAGTGGAGAGTGTTAAGAAATTGGGAAGATGGAAATCTAACTGTTATGTAAGATACATTAGGAGAGGTAAAAACATCTAAGGGTTGCGTTCCCTGCATGAGTTAAACTTGGGCGTCTGATGTCTGCCACTGTTGATAGAGTGTGATGGGATTTTACCTGATTTTTCTTCCAAGAGATCCTGATTGGCTGTGGATCTTGGAAGTCTGGTGGATGGGGCTGTGAAGAGATTTGGTATTCCCAGCTTTTTAGCGGTGCATTTAGGTGGGAATGACCTGAGAAAGAGGAAGACCAGTTATCTTATTTTTAATATAAAGGCTGATATTACTGCTTTTGGGACTCAGTGGTCCAATACTTAGTTTATTTGATCGGACAGTATACCTAGGAGGCTTTGGAAAGGCACTAGTGGTGTAGCTGTCATGGATGAGGTTCGAAGGAATGCTACAGCAGCGATTGTTTTGGGTGAAGGTGGTCGTGTGATGAGCATCCAATGATTAATTTTTAGTATACTTATTTATATAGACTTGATGCAGTGCATCTCACAGATTAAGGTTTAATATTGTTTACAGAGTAGTTGTTCTGGGGGTTAGTGGGTATTATAAGGTCGAGGATGGTGGCAGGCTGTGGTTCCAGGTGGGGAACCTTGCTTTGGCGGGAAAGCACCGGCGTTTGCAGCCTTGGTTTGGTGCAAGAGACGGTCATGAAGCACTCTCCTTTAAAATGTGACTATAAGTACTGTCACCATCCTTGTGGGGGATCCTAGGCACCACCCTATTGGGTGGGGGGTTATCCAGCACTGAGCCAGGAAACTTCACATTATGGTAGCGCTGGGGATGTGCTGCTGCCCCCAATGATTTATTTATTGTTTTGAATGGTGGAGATGTTTTTTTTGGGAATTCTTGGTTACCATTTCAGATTATAAAACCTGTGACCTCTTAACCAAATATGTATCCTGTTCTTTATTTTATTGTAAGATTTAAGGTTTGTGGGTTTGGAGTCATATGCAGACGGAGAATATGAACTACTAGGCAGCTTATTCATATTCACCTGGATCTTTATAGATCTATATGTTTTGAATGAATAGTTTCCGGGATCTAGCAGGATGTATGTATAAGCGTGCCTCAATCTTGTTAGATCTAGGGGTTTTAAAAGGATACTTATCTAGATCTCACAGGATTTTTATTTCCTGGTTGACAAAATAACTCAAATCCATTAAGAACCTGGGACCTGATTCATTAAGGATCTTAACTTGAGAAACTTCTTATTTCAGTCTCCTGCACAAAACCATGTTACAATGCAAGGGTTGCAAACTAGTATTCTGTTTTGCACATAAGTTAAATACTGACTGTTTTTTCATGTAGCACACAAATACTTGATAGCTTATTTGTACACTGAAATTTAAAGTTGATATTTGTTGGCTACATGAAAAAACAGTCAGCAACTTACATAAAGATATAAAAAAAACTATGTGCCCCCTGGTCAGCTTGGGGCTGAATTCCCCAGAGAGATCGGGTCCGCAAAAAAAATGCAGAGGTAATAAAAAAAAATTAATAGTAAAAAAGCATTTTGTCCCTGGCGCACTACAAGTGTCAGCATGCCCTGTCACCCAGAACACGCTGGGACCTGTAGTGCACCAATAAAAAATGTAAATTAAACATACATCCACCCACACATACACATACACACATGCACACCCACACCTCATTCACCCTATGCATTTTTTACTTACATCCAGGAGTCTTCAGCTGTAATAGATCCAAATGATCCTTGTTTGGCCAAACAAAATTCAGAAATACATCCAGACGTCTTCATTTGTTATAGATTCAAACAGTCCTTGTAGTTTTATTTTTGTTATGTTTACTGCATTGCAGGTGGTATTGCTGGCCAGCTGTGCCGGCGGTGTTGCCAGTTTAAATCTAATGCTTTGGGGCATATCCAATTAGGTCTGGCGATTGCGATTACGCATGCCTGCATACACAAAGTGCCAATACGGTACCGCGACAACGTGGATTTCTCTTCGCAACCCTATGGGGTGCACACAAAAATCTTTGGTGGTGCGGTAATGGGAAGTGTGCAGCCACGTGTAATCGCGATCGCCCGGACCTAATTGAATATGCCCCTTCATGTTGACATTGTGGCTGTCAACTTTACAACCTGTCGACATTAACAATGTTATCCTAATGAACATGTCGGCATTCTGAATGTCGACCTTCTAACTGTGTTCAAATTCTGAATGACAACATTATGGTGTCAAGATTCTGAATGTCAATATTTTCATTGTAAACATTTTGACTACATCCCATTTTGTGGATAGAGGCCATTTCATCCAGATAAAACCTGCACAAATAATTCATTCCTAGCCCTAGATACAGTTAACATAATGGCAATATTCTAATGTACTGTATGTTTCACTGGCAACATAAATGTAAAACATTTACAAGTACAGTTTGACAGGCTAAGGCAGAGTATTTGTATTGCTGAAATCTTCTCCCAACCCAATGGTGGCTTTTGCAGTTACATTTCAGCTAGAATGCTGATTGAATGCATTCACACAGTTTCCATGGCAACCTCTATGTGCATCAATTTATTAATGTTACAATTCAAAACTTAAAACTGGGCATGGTGCATACCTCTGGACTGCAAATTCAATCACGTTTACATGGTGTGGTGCTAGTGAGGAACTGAACCACCTCCTGGGTTCAAAAACAGCAGCTGTGGAAAGGATCACAAACTGCTTTCAGGAACAAGCTGCAAAAACTCCCTAAGCAGTGTTTTTAATCAGGAAAGGAAACTATTGTTTGAGGACATGGCCCTTCTTCAGGGGGTATTTGTGCAGTTTCTGAGTCCTTTCACCAGAAATGAAAATGTGCTATATGAAATGAATATAAGTAATGCTTTCTAGAAATTGCAACTTAATCTGTTATCAGATACACATTGTACTCTGAGACCTGAGATCCCTGAGATAGATAAAGAACCGTCTAACTGTAAAGGGAACTACTCTAACCAATGTTACTTTGCTTTGCAACACAGCAACTGGTCACTGACAAGTACATAAAATATGTAAATAAATGTATTTCTGAGAGAAAGTAAAACAATAAAAAATATTTTGGTTAGATTCACCAATTCACAATAGCACGAGGAGGGAATTTAAACATCTATATAACTCTGAAAATAGTTAAAGGAGAGCTCCACCTAATGATAATATGTTTACAATAACATTAGTCAAGATATGGCAGACTTGGATATATGTCTGTTACAGCACCAATGGGGATAGAGACGGATTCACCATAACCCTTACCTGGAATTTTCCTGATAGGTCGATGTTCCTCCCATGACAGCATAGGGCCACATGGGTACAGGGCTGGGCCAGTCCAAAATTAAATTATTTGGGCCGGCATCTCTCTAAGTTGTCCCTCATCCTTCCTGTTGCCTTAGAAAGGGAGCACGTGGCCGCTTACACAGTCAGCACTACCTATTGCTGTGTGCCTGGGAGTCCCCGCCTCCACTTCTACTTTTCTTCCATCCTTCTTTCAAAAGGTTAATGTCAGCGATAATGTTACTCTAGCCGGTGGTAACCCCCATCAGCAGAACAAATTGGATGGGGAAGCTTATTTAACAACTATCATGGCGGTACATGTACCACCGCAGTACCTATTCTTTTATCGCCATCTCAGGCATTGATCCAACTTGCCAACATTGTAACTAGCCACAGCAACTTTGAGTTGCACTACCCCCCCTTCTCTTACCATTATTTTGGTTTTGCCTACTTGAGGCCACTTACAGATTTGTTTTCCAGTGCCACTTTAAGTTTCAAATGCCCCCTAAGTGGGTATAAGTATATCACAAACTCCATGTGTCCCACATTCGTTCTTTTTGTTGAAAATAGAGGCTTCATTGTGAAGAGGAGACATGAATTTATTGTGATGTTATCTCAGAAAACCCCGAAACAAATGGTTATTCTGGTACTTCAGATACATTTTCATAGGTTTGTATTTTCATTGGAGAATGTGTTTTCTATAGATTCGTATAGCTTGTCATTGCAGTTCTTCTGTAATTTATCATATTTATGTACAATATTTGAGAAAGATTTTGCTTTCTCATCTGTATCGATTTTTTTGTGCTTCACTACACCAGTATCTCAAGAGCATTATTGTATTTCCTCAATCTTAGGCTAAGTTACACCAATGCAGCAATACTAAAAATGATCACAAAATAATTAAATCAAATAAAACAACTTAATAATAGCTATAATGATTAAATCATAAATTCATTAATCCTGAAATTGTAATAAACTATTTTTAAAACTTAATTATGCCTCTCCAGTTGTCAGGATAACAACATGAAAATGCAGAAATAGTATTGGTGAGAGTTAGAATAATTGATATTTCAAAGTTATTGGAATAGCAATTGAAAGGATTTTTAATGTAAAGCAATAAACAAGAGGAGATTAAATTGCATTAATTTTAACTTCAAAGTAGAGGTATATATCAAAATAAGCACTTTTCAAAGGACATCAACAACAAACACATGTTATTATTCTACACAAATATTTGTGAGAATCTATAAAACCCTTTACTAGGCACAGAAACTGCCTTCACATATCATATAATTTCACAAAACAATTTTTATATTCTCTGCAAACCAATTCTTCTTGTAGACCTAATAGTTACAATTGACCAAGAAGAGAAGACTCTGTGTGATACACTTTCCAGTAGGCTCAGGACTTTGTCACTCAGAGGCTGGAACAACATACAAAAGCTAAAATAAATCTGCAGGTACCTATGTGCGAGAAAATTTAAGGAACATCAACATGAATATTGCTATTTGAAGGCTAAAATTTTACAATGACGCTTTCTTTTGAAACATATAACTGGAGATATGGCAGAGTCAGTCCAACCTAGATGTATAGGTGTATATCAATGCTAGGTACAGATGTAGCAAGTGTTAATTTGACACCAGGCAAACTATGCTACATGACCACAATGTCCGACTCTGCGCATTTCAGGGTAGTGTGGTACCTCAACATTGCAGATTTTCCTGTGCACCTCTATGGGGTGCGAGAAAAAATTTGAGATGTTGCATCACCGCCTTTGCGGTAGGGAATCCACAGCACATCGATGAGAATTAAATTGGCTTCTTATCGTGTAGTACCCTTTATCTACCACTAAATTTCATACTGAAGCAACCAATCTGGTGAGCTATATTTCTTCACTGCATTTTAGAGCTGGGCTAGGGCACACCCCTTATAACTAGCGACACAAAAGATTTTTATATGGAGGCAAATTTTGCACCAAGTAGCTGAATTTGTTCCCAACTCTAAATCAGCCCCTGTGTGACTCGGCAGGGAGGTATCAAGAGGTATATTCTGGAACCAGCTTGGGAAGTGTAGGAAGCATCTGGTGACACTTGCGCGTATAGTGTGAACTATGCTCATTGCAAATGTACAGTATGCAGCATATGCCATATTTTTGAATTAGCACTGCTCACAAATAACATATATATAATCATATTCTACATGAGTACAGCAATGTTATATTAACATTGTGTATATTATATATGTGTAATGTTATATTAACATTGGAGTACTGCCAAATCCCCATTAGAAATTATTTGGATTTATTTGGAACATGAGCATTACTTCCTTATTATGTAGGCATTGCTTGTCTATGTATTGGCCATTGACAATGCTCTGTGATTGCTTTGTAACCAATAAACACATTTTTACATGCATGATTAGCAACTTATTAGTTATATTATTAGTATTATTATTATTAGTAGTACTAGTATAATTAGTATATTGTACTGTCACCACAATACTCATATCTATCATTAATAACACTGTTTACGACTAATGCATTCATCTGAATAAACTGATTTGAACAAAAATAAAAAATGTATTTGAAAACATTTTTTAAAGAATGAAAAAAGGGAAAAATAATGTTGCAATAATCATGTATTTTCACTACATAAACATTTCCTAAATACACAGTAAATACATACATTTTGAGAATTGGGATTTTTTTGTGTATTTTTCTCACATATTTTTTTTTTTTAATTGCTTATATCCTTTTAGATTATGTAATCGTTAATTATAGGCCTTTATACAAAAACAGCAACTACACAAAGCTCTACTCTATAAACAGATGGATCCAAGTCTGTCCCTGTGCTTGGAATATGTGGAAACCTCTATGAATTACACTACAATGGCACATTTGTACTACATGTCTATTACAGAATGCCATCACAGTGCACTTTGCAAACATTTACATTTCTCCCAGACTTGTTTCTATAGGCAGATACAAGTTGTTTTATGTTTGGGCAAAAAGGTGAAAACATAAGATAATGAAGAAAAATTAATGCAAATACCTAGACACTCTCTGAATTTGCACCTACACAATCATTTGGCTTGGCAAACATTGACTTTTCTAAGACTTACAGTGTTATGTCTGCATAAATAAACATGGTTTTAAAATAAAATACATTGAAAGATTAATTTACATTCATCCAGATTCACCCTTGATGGGCAAGCCACTTCCAAGGCCATTGCATCCTCCTTGGGCACCTTCTCCACTAGCTCCTTCACCTTCAGCACCTGATCCTCAGGCAACTCCACCTCTGGTATCTCCTACTGTGTGGCCTGTTCTCTGTGTCGCTGCTCTGTGACACAGAGAATCAAAAGTTTGATTTTTTTTAGGATATATAACTTCCCATGATGGTCTGAGCATGGATCCCAGTAAGATTGATGCAGTTGTTAATTGGTCTATACCTAAGAATGAAAGGAAAACGCAGTGGTTTTTTGGCTTTGCAAATTTCTACCGGAAATTCATGAGAAACTTTTCTGCAATAATTGCTCCTATAATGCAACTCAATAAAAAGGGAGTTCCTTTTGAATGGTCACCTGAAGCACAAGAAGCTTTTAACCAACTTAAGAAGCTTTTCACATCAGCACTAATTTTTATGTATCCGAATCCTGAATTACCCTTTGTTGTCGAAGTTGATACCTCTGATTCTGCAGTGGGAGCAATTCTTGTTCTTATTTTTCTTACCAGATGACATCAGCAGAGAAGACTTATGATATTGGAAACAAGGAATTACTGCTCACCAAATGTGTTTTTTCAGAATGGAGACGCCTTCTTGAGGGTTCTGTTCATCCTGTGATAGTTCTTACCGATCAGAGATATCTAGAATTTTTACATACTGCTAAACAATTGTCCAAATCCTGTAATATTGACACGAACAATGAAGAAATCACTACCAGTTGGATAAGTGAACCTGCCCTCCAGCAGCCCCAAGTAAAATGTCTAGTGACAGGCGTATATGTGTCTCTGAGCTGGTCTTCCTCAGTTTTCAATTACACGAATGCTACCTTAGTGTACCTGGCCTCTCCTATTCCACATCTCTAAGCTTAAGGTGGAAATCTATGGAAAGCATAGGTCCACCTCATTGTTTTGTAGATATTCACAGAACAGATATGCTTATTCTATGGTATGCAATCTGTCATACATCCAACTCAGCATGAGCCCCGTTGTGTGCTAAACACTTATGGATGCTGTTGTGTGGATGCAACCAGTGTCTGTGTGTGTGGTTGGGCCATTTGAATGGTAACTTGTGCAACACTGAATACTTAGGCTTATTCTCTGTTCTCGCCCTCCCCTCCACGTAAAGTGTTGGGGTAAGTAGATGAAAGCAGGTCTAGGAAATCACTAGTTGGTGGAGTCAGGTAGTTGACTTTATGTTTATTTCTTTACAAGCAGACATAGAATCAGAGGAGATGTAGTGGATGTAGTTTGTGATGGTGTAACTACCTGCATTTCTTTAAGCTATTTTAACTCTTTGTAGAGTTTCATCTTTTTTCTCTCTTTCTTTCCTTTTAGCTTGATTCATTAAGCCACTGGGGTAAGCTTTCCATTTCCAGGGCTTTCTTAAGTTCAGAGGAGGATTTGTATTTTTTCTAAATCAAAGATACGTTTGAGAGGAAATTTCTGATAATCATAATAATAATTATTATTAATATTATTATTAATAGTATCCTTTACTTATACCAGTTTGTTCCTTGTGTAACTTTGTGGCATTGCTATACATAGTTGCAAGTATTTTGTTTTTATTTTGTATTTTAATTGAAACGTTTTTCCAAAAACAACAAATCAGGCAAAACATACCCCAAGGAAAAACTACTCACTAGAAAATTAAACTATACTAAATTTATACAAACAAACACTGGAGGTTCAGCATGTGAATGTTCATGACACATAGAAAGAACACGTTGAAAATAGACCTGAAAATTAACAACCAATATAGACCTATATTAACATATAACACATTGCAAAAGAAGATAACAGAAGTAAAATAACATGAATTACATAGTGTTCATCAGAACAATTAACATGTTTCTAAGGCATGTTAATCACACGCATACTATTACCACTAAAGAGGATAAGAGTGATTCAATCTACAGAACTGAGTCACCCACCAAGACCGGACGATTAGAGAGTTTGGAATTGCACCAATGGCATCATATAGAGTGATATTTCTAACTGGCTTTCCTACTAGCATACAAAAATCTCTCATTGTTCATTGCATCATTGCCCAAACTTATTCACTGTGGAAGTGTAGGGGATTCAACCTTCAGCTATTTCCGTGCTATTGCTACCTTACCAAGTGAAGCTAAATTAAACATATACTTAAATACTGGTCTATTGAAGGTTTTTTTCTAGGGTGTCACCAATGAGACACATTCTAAGACATAATAAGTGTCAGGAATCCCAAATATAAAGACCACAGAGAGTAACATAAGTGAAATAAAGTGGTTTTATTTTAACACAGGTCACACAGGAAAAAATGAAATGCAGTAATTTATAAGGCAGAAAGATATGCAGGATTCTTGCAGGGAGATGATCACTTGGCAGAAGTCAAATACCAGGGAGCAAGTCAGGATCAGATCACAGGAGTTATACAGAAAAACTAGGAGGGAGTGGAACATGGGAGGGGATATTTGGGACTTCTCTGAGTTGTTTCTATGGGTATATATTATGAAAGATTGGCAATTTACAACCCATCCAGTAGTATATCACTCTTTAACACAGAGTTTTACAATCTTCAGTCCTTCTTTTCCATACAATCACAATCATAGAAAAAACATATTTACACACATGGGTAAAATAATAGAAATTAAAGAGAATTTTTTCCTGTGAAAAATAAAAACACAATCAAAGAGATTAGGGTCTGAATTCTCAGAATCGTATCCCTGTGAAGCCAGAATGGTCTTCGACTGATCATGAGCTGCCTAGATAGTTCACGCCCTAGGATAATGCCAATTAACCAATTAATTCAGTCACCTGATATAGTACCATTGTACCTTATGGGATACACAGAAAGTGTATCATGCACTATGGTTCAACAGGGTATTTATTCCCAGATCTGTTCACCACATTGATTCTCACAACATACAGAGACTCCTCTTTACATACATGCATACTACATTCAAAACACTAGCAACCAGTAGTGCTACTTTTGCTTAAATTCAGTTCATATAACATAGTTAATATATATATTTTAGTACTTATTGCAAAATAAATAAAATCACAGACTAATCATTCAGGACTTTAACCAACAGATGCAGTGAGGTCGGACAGTAAAGGGAGACCAAGGCCAGTTACTAAGTTAGTAATTCTCTTACCTAGTGAATGCTTGGATTTGACACAGCACGATCCAATGTACTGGTTCTCCTGGTCCCAGCTGTATGCATCCCACTTCAAACACCAGAGAATGGTCATAGAAATTATGAAGACAATTTTATTAATTTCTTTAGACAAATGACCAAAGGTCCATTATTAAAAAAGCAAAGTGTAAATCATATAATTTAGAGAGCAATCTCTAGCTCTATCAACATAAACAATTTAACCCTTTCTATAGCACAATATGTTTAACATATTGGGCTTTATTCATCTTCGGATGTAAGTCCCGTTACATGCCGTATTTTGTGTGAACTTGTTCTGCGCATGATTACAAATGGACCTTATGTGAAATAACGAAATTGCATACAATCCATGTGCGAATGCAAATTACACTTACTACAGCTTATGACTTATAGGGTGGGACAGGGAATTGAAGGGATGGATCAACATAGCCAATGAGGGTGATTCAAGTTCAGCCATACACTGAAGTACACTATTTTTTAGACGTAAGGTTTGCACCTGCTCCAGGGCAGATAGTGACAACCAAATATAGCATTCACTGTCACAATCTAATAGGATGATTGACAATACAAAAGCACACCTAACTCCACTCATCTCAGCAAACAACGTTATAAGATCTTGGCAGGTGACTGCGATTGAGTCGTTTCCTTTCCAAAAAAGTAAAATAAAAAAGTTGCTGACTGCTTACTTAAAAGAGGTAGGTGAAACTTTCACATTTATTTTATTTCAAAAGCATGGCATATGATACCACGTGAGGTTGTTTTTAATGATCTTACTGACTCTTTAAACATTTTAGTTCAATGTGAGACTTAAAAAATACAGCTAATACATTTACAATTTACATTGCAATATATTGTTTCAAATCTTTAGATATAGTTGCATACATTAGGCAATGCATTTTTATGTTTTAAAATGTTAGGATTATGCTGCCTATGTGATGCAGTTTATACATAGTTACAAACATTTTCCTTTTTCCTTTTTCATGTGAAAAAAATTACATTTCATACTTTTTTATACTGCTTTTAAAATAGATTTTATTTATTTTGGACACAAAACATTAAAACGTTTACATATCTGGATGGACCAAGCTTTGTTAGCTGGAATTATGTTTTGTCTATAATGTGTAATTTCACAATGGACATCAAAAGCTGCATAAGGGATTTTTTCACAATATCTTGATCCAGAGTGGGGTTCCATGGGTGTAAGAGGTCGAGGTCGATACTAGTCCACCAGGGTCACAAGATTATTCAGTCTTCAAGTCATATATGATTTCATCTTACTTTACTTGTTAATACCTTGTTGGTTTGCTTAAAATGTAATGCTTACAATAAATGGACAAATAACCAATAAATCAAAAAATAACACTAAATGAACAAATAACCAACCCGGCAGGAGGGGCAGCAGATGTCACAGGGACAGGAGGGCAACAGGTTGCACATGGGACAAAGGGGCAACAGGTGACACGGGGGCATGAAGGGACATAGGTCGCATATGAAGAGAAGGGCTAACAGGTCACACATCGGATGGAGGGTAAACAGGTGGCACATAGGACAGAGAGTAAACAGGTGGCACAATGGCAGGAGGTCAACAGGTCCCACAGGAGCAGGAGAGGAAACAGGTCCCACAGGGTCAGAATGGTAATCAGATGGATGCCGAATATAATAAACATTGACATTGGTCAATCTCTTCAAGATTGTATGGAGCATGGTAAGTGTGTTTCCAATTTAATCCATTTTTTGTTCCAATGATTTGCTTGCTTGCATATATTTTACTCAATTTTTTTGGGAAAAAATGACCAAAGAGAGCTGCTTTTCCTGTTGCTGCTGTTCCTTTACCCCATCACGGGTGTCCTCACCGGTGTGGGCCTGTTTCACCTCACTTGGCTCCTCTACATCTACAGTTAACATAATTGAAGAAAAAAATAACATAATCACCATGTATGTTTTTGGCCATAACATCCACGTTTTTGCAGCAGTAGATTTCATTACTCACTTTAGTAAATTCACATCTGAAATATATCTTTTTTGTGTGGCTCTTGTAGAGAAAATATTAGAACAAATGATTTGACAATATGTATAAAATACAAAGTTCATATCTTTGCCTTTATGGCAATTTTACCTATGCATCCATTTTTAACTTAATAATTCTCCAAGGGATCATTACATAACACATGCATAGTTACCTTGACTACATAACTAGGTTATCCAATAAGATGACTAGGTTGCACTCTAGGGCACTAACCCTTGGTTGTGTTGTTGTATAAAAATTGACATTCTCATTGTAAAAAAATAAGTATAGATTAATTTAGAAAATACCGGCATATATATATATATATATATATAGTTAAAGGGGGGTGTTCAGATTTATTTAGTCACAACATTGCAGTTATTTGAATAGTTAATGCATGTATTCTGATATGAAATTTAACTGGAAAGGATTGTTGTGAGGTTGGGGGAGGGCTCTCACCAGTATCTATGTGACCAGTGCCTTGCACTAATTGGTCTTCTAAGCTGGCCATTGCCATGTGCTCCAGATGACTGAGGTCTGAGGATGCCATGGGACCACTGGCTTTCCCCCTGGCATGTCTGTGGTGGTCTCTAAATTTTTTACATAAGACAACACTTGTATGAAATGATCGAAGTGAAGCATGTTGAATGTATACTGGCAAACGTACGTTCAAATGACCAGTGGCGGATCCAGTGGGGGGGGCGATCGGAGCGATCGCCCCCCCTACCAGGGGCTTGCTGCCGACAGCTGCACACTGTGCAGGTCCGTTCAGCAGTGACAGTATGCTGCCCGGCTGCTCTGATTGTGTTTTAAACACAATCAGAGCAGCGGGACAGCACACTTTCACTGCTGAACGGACCTGCACATACTGTGCAGCCGCCGGCAGCCTTAGAACACAGAAAGGGGGCGGGGCCTAAATCGCCCCCCCCTAAAATCGCCCCGGGTAGGGCAAATGTCTGGGTCCGCCCCTGCAAATGACTGGTGTAGATCGATACTGATGAAATGTTTTGGGGGCCTAAAGGTCACACCATAATCACAGACTGCTACATAGCCATAAACAATTTATTAAGCTTAAAACAAATTACAGTGTAATCTTGCCAACATTTTGAAAAGGTTTGGAATTTGTTATTTCCCCATCCATCTCTTCATTAGAATATATATACCAGATATAATGAAATGTCCCTATTTGCTTTGGTATGACCCACTATTGTGATTGAATGATAGATACCCCATTTGGGACAATTGAAAGGAAATCCACACATAATAGTATAGTTGCAGCAATGCTTAAGTGAACTTCGGAGAAGGCAACCTGTCACGAACAAGGTAGTTGGAAGGCCTTACTTGCTGGTATCTGCGCTGCTACGCAAGGAGGCGCAGAGTCTAACCACACCCCAGGTCTTCACCAGGGAACCCCGCAAGGAGTTTTAGACTTAGCCGCTGAGACATGTCGGTTGCGGTCCTCCCAGGTAGCTACCAGCGAGGCTTGGTGAACAATCGTAGTCGACAATCCGAGGTCAAAACCGTGCAGGCAACGAGGTACAGAGGAGTCAGGCAGGAGAGTAGTCAGGGAGCCAGGGGTCAGAACCAGGAGATCAAACAGGAACCAGGGAGAATCCAAGAGAGTGGTCAGGCAGGCAGGGGTCAGAATCCGGAGAAGCAGGATGGATAAATATATACTATGTATATCACAGGGGAGCCAAGAGACAGACTAGTAGACTAGATACTCTGGCACCCTAGTGGTGTTAGAGTCTGGCTTAAATAGTGGCTTACCGTCAATCATTGGTGGGAGTGGAGGTCGGCAGTCAGCTGGTCTGACCGCCGACAGGAAGCGGCCCTGAGCGTCTCCATTGCCTTGCTAAACAACGGGACGAGCACAAAGAAGGCGTCTGTCCCGGCACCAGGTAGGAGTGCGGGACGGCGCCTGACACATCCCCAGCTCCTTGCAGTTTTCAGGTGTCATATAGCAAGGCATAAGTTCTGAATATGCCCAATAGTGCAGCAATGCTTCATGTGTGGAATTTGATAAATTACTTTGAAACCTAACATTATATCTATGTATCTATCTCCCTGTTCCAGAGAGATAACATTTAAAATAAGACTAATGTGTACTATATTTATTCAAACAGAACGCCACCGCCAACAGGCAAGGAGGAGCCACAAGAGGGCCCCTGTGAGGAGGAGGCCATGGAGCAACCCCTTTGCCCAACCCCATAGGGGCTCCCTATGTAAACTTATCTTTGAATACGGAGTGCATGTGCATTGTTTACATGCGTTTAATTTTATTTATATATATATATATATATATTTATTTAGTCATGCACTTGCAGAGCAATGATAGCAAACAGTATGGAAGACAGAGCAGAGCAGATACTGAAGAATGTACAGTTTAATGTATGTGAAAGCCACTTCTGCATTTGTGTCACAGGAGAGGTTATGGGGTGCTAATATGAGTTAAGGCCTAAAGGAGTTTGACAGTTGAAGTTCACCTCAGAAGCCACTGGCAGCAATAGCCAGCTGTACCCAAATTGCATTGGAACTTTGAAGATGGCTTCTGTTCTTTCAGCAGAGAAAAAGTGTTCCTCTGCAGAAATGTTGTGTACTAAATAGAGAACTTTATGTAAACAGAGATTATGGATTTCACTTGATTTCCTTATGCCCAAGATAAGAAAAAATATGCAAATAATCAGTACTGCAAGCTAACAACGATGGTGTCATGATATACTGCACGGGTTCTTCAGGAAATCCATCAGTGTATTGGTTGCTTTTCCTGTCACTATTTCTGGAAGTAGAGAAGGAAACATTCCAATCAGCCAAATATTGATGGTCTGTTACTATTATATGCATAGTACCTAGCACAGCTTCTCACTGAAGCAATACACAATTGGGGAAAAGGAGTAAGGGTGGGTATATTAGGAGAGGGAGTGTGGGAAAATGATTAAGTTAGGATATACTACTCATTTAAGGATTTTCTAAGCAATTCTTTATTTTGGTGTCTTTTCTTATAGATACTTTATATAACCTGACAAATGTGCTTGTAGGGTTAGAGAAACTATACCTAGCATTTTATTCTTACCTAGGGCACAGAACAACTTTATGCAGCAACATATCTCTGGAACTAGGGATACATCATATTAAGACACAGCAATATTTATTCCTAAGGATTGTTGTACTGATCCTCTTGTGTATTCTATACTGTTGCTGAAAATTCACATTTCATGCAGTGGTGCATCATATTTTTTAATGTCTGATAGTCTCATGCTTTAGTAAGATTCTCTATAATGCCTTGAAAGCACTAAGCTCAGAATTCAGCCCAGTAACATAAGGAAAGTTTGCTGTCAAACTATTCAGATGTATCAAATAAAGCATGTTTGTGGATACTAAGATGCTAACAAGCACGGGTGCCTGTTGCATGCCAAAAAATATGTATATTTTCATATAGATTTGTATTGAATTTTATTTTTTTAAGAAAGTTTTTTAAATATTAGTTATTTGAATCTGACATATCTGTTTGTGAATGCTGCACAGCAAAAAAATAGGCTGTAAATTAAATGGATATTGGACAATCATTTAGCCTTCCACTTAATAGTACTTGTGATCAGGGGCAGATTGGAAAGTTAAAGTGGCCCTGGAAAAAAATCTGAAGTGGCCTAATATAGGTGGGGACAAATAAATGTTGGGCAGAGTCAATAGTAGGCGGAGTTAGCGCATGATTAGCCCTAACCTCATAGGTTTTAGGCACGGCAAATGCAAAACGCATGGTAGACAGAGTCATGAGTGTCAAACAATAAAAAAAAGCATCCTAGTGACTATCATACAATATAAAGAGCATCCTAGTGACCGCCACACAATGCAAAGAGCATTGCTATGGCCACCCTACAATACAAAGAGCATCCTAGTGACTGTCATAAAATACAAAGAGCATCCTAGTGACTGCCATACAATACAAAGAGCATTCCTATGACCGCCATACAATACAGAGAATATTCTTGTGACCGCAATACAGATGCCATCCTGGTGACCCCATATATTACAAAGAGCATTTTTGTGACTGCCTCACAATACCACCCCTCTCATCATGAAATAACCCCTCTTCAAAACATTAAGTCCAGCCTCATTATAAAACCCCTTTATAATAATTAACTCCCTCATCCAGTTTAATTATCAATCCCCACATCATAAATTAATTTATTTCTTATTCATTAACCCCTCATTACCTCCCTTAGTTTCATCAGAAGACTGTATATGTGTGCTCAGAGTGTTTGTTCCAACATATGTGTGTGCCCAGAGTGTCTGTCCCTGTATATGTGTGTCCAGAGTGTCTGTCCCTGAATATGTGTGTCCAGAGTGTCTGTCCCTGTATATGTGTGTCCAGAGTGTCTGTCCCTGTATATGTGTGTCCAGAGTGTCTGTCCCTGTATGTGTGACCCTATTGTCTGTAACTGTATGCATGTGCCCAGAATGTCTGACCCTGTATGTATGTATCCAGAGTGATTATCCTTGTATGTGTGCACCCAGAGTGTCTGTCCCTATATATGTTTGTATAGTGTCTGTACTAGTGCATGCATGCCCAGTGTCTGTACCAGTATATTCATGCCCTGTGTCTGTACCAGTATATGCATCCCCAGTGTTTGTACCAGTATGTGTGTGCCCAGTGTCTGTTGCAGTGTATGCATGCCCAGTGCATGTGTGCCAAGTGTCTGTACCAGTCTATGTGTGCCCAGTGTCTGTACTTGAGCACATGTGCTTAGTGTGTGTACCTGTAGTTTCTGGAAAACTACTTACCATAAGATGTTGAAGGACAGCACAGTGGTGTGGCCTCAGTGGATAGAAAGTAGGTCCTACCGTGCTGTGTGGGAGAGAAATAGGAGCTGTGCATTGTAACAAAAGAGCTGCAATGATGCGATTCTTATGGAATTGCGTCATTTTAGCCTCACTGTAAAATGACACAATCGTGTCATTACATCATAAGGGCAGGGTCAAAATGATGTGATTTGCCAAGCCATGCCACCTCCACCCATACCCCCATTGTTCCCCTCCGGGAGCTCCCGGAGGCAAAGATGAAAAAGTTGGCAAACATGGCATTATGATGTAATATAGCTCAGTTGCTGCTTGTCTGGATCGTGGAATATTGAGGGCCCCATTTGAAAAAAAAAATGGGTATGTGAAATTCAGAACACTCCAAACAGTTCTGGCGTTAAATCAATGGCACCTATGTTTAATAATTAGGCATCCCTCCAGCCCCAACATAATAAATAATAGTATTTATTATAAACCCAGCAATAAGCCCCAGCAATACATTAATAGCATTTACATTTCATAAATGTAACCATTTCCTACAACCATCCCGGCATTAAATAATTCATATTTACACTTAATAAATTGCCCTCCTCCCCAAACTCAGCCCCTCAGTCAATTAATAGCCCCAAACCACCCCAGCATTAAAATAAAGGTCCCGTCACCTCACGTTAAATTAATAAGTCCAACTATTAAAATAAATAGCCCATCAAACCACAAATAAATTAATAGCACCCGGCATTAAATAATTATTTCCGACCCACAGTCCACGATTAAATCAACAGTCGGCCTCTCACCAAAATTACAGTAGAGACCCCCCTTTCCCTTGCAATAAATTAATAGCATTTATGTTTAATAAATATAGCCATTTTCCACAACCATCACAGCATTAAATAATTTATATTCACAATTAATAAATAGACCTCCTCCCCAAACGAATTAATTCAAAGCGCCCAAACCACCCCAGCATTAAATTAAAGGTCTCATCGCCCCATTTTAATTTAATATGCCCCAGAGAAGATACATAATGGATATATTAAATATTAAATATTTAACCTACGCATCCTCTTCTCTGATTAAATTTTTTTTTTACTTTTCTGACCGATTAGCCTCACTGCCATAGTACTCAGCGGGATTATTTTAGTTAGGCAACATCAATTTGAGAGGCATTACACTTTGTTCAGTGCACATTGTTATTTTAAGAGTATGTATCCTAATATAGTTAAAATAAATTGCAGTCACTTGGCTTTATTCAAACCGAAATACAATATATACGCAATTTGAGGTTTAAAAAAGAGCCTGGAACTTGAACTTTGTTTTGACCATATTCAAATCCTAGTGGATCTCAAGATGCATGTCAATTCGTATCTGAGTATAAGTACGCTCTGCTTAAACGGTACATAGACAGACATAACAGAGTGCAATATAAGGTCACAAAACGTATACAAAAAAAATTTAAATTGTAAAATAAATTTAACAACTCTAAACAGTGTAATCATTAAAAAAATATAAGGTCGGTTTTAAAAAAAAAAATTTTTTTTTAGATTAAATACATAAATTAGGATGCTCTCAATGTATACAGTACATACAATGCATTTTGAGGGTATTTTATCTTATTTACATACACATGTTCATGTTCTCACATGTTTTGTGCTAGCTAGTGACACAAATTCATGTACGTTTCCAAGCAAAGACTATGCCTTGCCAGTCATCATTATCAGTCGGCACTTACACCTGTCATGTAGCCAAACATGAATCAGACCAATTATAAGGTCCATGACTGGTAATGCCATCTGACAACAATGAGGTCCATTTACAACACTGAGAGGGGGTTACTGCTTAAAAGCCTGGTCAGCAACAATCAGCTGCATAAATAGTACCAAGCGACAGGCAAAAGAGTGGTCAGGGACAGTCTGGGTCAGAATTCACAGAATTATTCACAAGATGTATAGGAACGCTGGAGTAAAGGTTTGGAGACTAATAAGCTAGCACAGGCCTTTGCTCAGAGCAGGTTTAAATAGCTGAGCTGATGAATAGGGCAGCTCACAGGTCAGCACACATGACCAGAGGTTCGGAACTCTTAAAGGACTACGGGTCTCTTGTTGTACAGAGTAGCATTGTGTCACAGGATTCTGCACCTGGAGTGCAGGGAAGAGCAGAAGAACATGTTGGACAGCGGGTTCGAAAAGTAACAGCTGGACTATCATGTGTGACATTTAGCTCAAATTTAAAATACAATCTTTTAGCTGGATATTGAACCAAAGACCACAAGCTAACCTTTCCTCTACCATCTCACAAAATCCATAATTAATATCTCCTCCAAACCATGAAGTGAAAGAGTGAAAATGACAGAACCCTAGAGTGTCAGCTCCTACGGCAAGTGAAACCACTGTCTATGTAACTAAGAGAGCTGTGCTTGTGTCACGGTTACATACAGGAGTACAGCTAGGAGCCACGAATATGATGAAAACACTCTGTTTATTTGCAGAAAAAGTATAAATAACAGGTAATCAAGAGTAGTCATAGATACCAGGTGCAAGCTGATGCAGGAAGTAATATGAATGACCAGAAACCAGCAGGTACACAGCTAATGCAGGGAAGCAGGAGGTATGAACATATTCCATGCAGCATGTAACCAGAGGAGCAAGGCAGGAGGAAGAATCCACAAGGTGCAACAACAGGATATGACATCAGGATAAGACAACAATAACCAGCCATGTGTGCTGGGAGTGACAGATATATAAGGAACACACCCAGGTGCTAGGAATAATGAGTGAGGAGTGTTAACTCCTAAAGCACAAGAAATGCACAATAGCAGCACCTCTGGACATCAGAGGTACTGCTACAAACACATAAAAAGAACAAATACAAATCATAAAGTCCAACAGGTATGAGCTGCCAGGCGGATCGTGACAGCTTGATAGTTAGGTTGGATGAAGTAACTAAGATGTACCTCATTTATTTTCAACAAGTGAGATGGTCTGGCACGCATTCCTTTCAGCACTGGCGACTGTACTCTGCTACATCTGCTGTATCTATATGTAATTTACTGTTATGAAACCTACATATGCCAGGGCACTTGTTTCCTGTTCACCAGCAGAAGCTTGAGAAAAGTGCTACTGAACTACCGTTAGGTGGTAGACCCAAGAGTACTACAGATTAAATTGTAACAGAAATACACCATCACCTACCAGGTAAACAAGGAGTTACATCTTTATCAAAGCTTTTAATCTGACTTAGTGTAATAGATTAGAAAAAATTAACAGGAAAACGGGACCATCTTCTTTTCTCAGCTCACTGTAGTCTGCAAGGAAAGGGAGGGGTGTCCCTGCCCTATATTGGCAATCTGAACAGTGCACACTTGATGTTCACTGAGAGGATTAAACTCATCGATGCTCATTGACGCTTACCATGGGGCAGCCAGTTGCTTAGTAAATCACTCTGTTACTAGTGGTGACAAGCCAGTAGTGCAATAGTGGGTTACACTAAAATGGCATCTATATTTGATATTTAAAAACTTGTCTTCATAATGGGACAAGCATAGTACGTTAAAAACAGTTATCTGACTGCAACTGTTAACTGTTAACTACATACATGCCAACTCTCCCGGAATGTCAGGGAGGGTCCCGAGTTCCAGGTGGGTCTCCCAGACTCCTGGGAGAGTAGGTAATCTGCCCACTTCCAAGTGAAGCAGAATTAGAGCCACAATGACACGATTCTCATTGAATCGCGTCATTTTGGCCCCTGATATAAAATGACGTTTGCATCATTTAATCACAGGACAGGGCAAAAATGATGTCTCCTCCGCCTCCTCTGTCCATGCTCCCTCTGGGAACTCCCGGAGACCACCTTCAAAATGTTGCCAAGTATGGTTAACTATAGCTGCTATCTACACTACAATGTTCTTCCTATTTAACATGATCAGAACAGTTTGAACTGTGTTTAACCCCTTTGTGTTGTTTGATTGACATAGAATAGTCCAAGCTTTAGCAGTGGAGGTAAGACGGTCAGTCAGCCAGTAAAGCTTTGAAAATGGCCAAACACAGCTGAGGCTGTTACAATGTCTATGATTCTCCCTGGCAGTGGCAACCATAAATAACATGAAAAAAGAGACGTCATAAGTGAAAGTGATGAACAACTGCAGGTATCAAATAGATACAGCCAAGCAAGAGATTTTTAGTGTACTGTGCTGGTCCCTTTATGTAGATAATAACCTCTTAGTATTGGATTAAGGCACGTTAGCCTTTTAAAAACAGCAGGAGAGAAAATGGTTTAGTCATAAACCACAGTTTTTTGCTGCTTGCCACCATCTGAATAATGATGTAACTTGAAGGATCACATTCTGCACATATTAATAAAACCAGTACAGCCTTATCTTCAATAATTATCTTGATTTCATGATTTGGCAAAGAACTGTAAAGCAATTCCCTTGAATCTAAGCAAAGCGCTCCAACTACCGAATTGATCAAACACTGTGCTTAAAACACAATGCAACCATCAATCTTCTCTCCAGAATTGTTTAAGATTTATTGCAACTACTGGATTCAAAATGGTTGTCACAAAATTCATTAGTATTAACAGCAGTTGATAAATGAGGTGATACAATATTAATGCGTGTGAATTGACGTCCAAACCCAGTTAATAGGGCAAAATATTCAAACATCAACAAAGACAATTATTTTAGAAAAAAGTCCAAAAACTATCTTATACAAATAAGTATTCTGCAGAGTTTCTCTGTAATGTTTAACTGTAATGTTTTACTATTGTATACTTTACACACACACACATATGCAATATAAATTGTTGTTCTAATATTTAATTAGGTATTCCTTTAGTACAGTATGTTCTTTAATGCTGTGCACAATTTAATCTGATCAGACTGACTTTTAAAAGGTTTTCATTGTAGGAGCTACAAAATATTTTTAGTTGAAAAACATTATATTATGTATGGGTTTTCATACAGTGTTTACTGTATGTTATGATAGTTTTACCACTGTGGACTCTGTGCTATTTATTAGAGATGCTCAGGCTCGGTTCACTGAGAACCGAACACACTGAAACTTAGCAAATCCGAGTCCGAGCCGGTTTGGTACTTTTGCATGCCCTCGGAATTGAAAACGAGGCAAAATGTCATTGTTACGTCATGGAATGTCACACATTTTGGATTCTATAAGTACCGCCCTCCATGGTGATCCTGTGCCATTTAACAGAGGGACACAGAAGGGATAGCACAGTTCTTGGCAGTCTCTAGTGCAATTGGGCAGTGTTATAGGTAGAAAAGAAAGAGGAGGGGTAGCAGTGTTCTTCAAAGTCTCCAGTGACATTCAGGAGAACTCCATTGCTCCATTGCTAATTGTCATTGCTGAAATAGAAATAATAGGGCTGGCAGTCTTGGTCTAAATCTGCAGTCAAATTTTACGGTGTGTTATATAGCTAACACGCAGCCAGGAGAGCTCCATTGCTCCATTGCTAATTGCCATTGCTGAAGTAGAAATAATAGGGCTGGCAGTCTTCATCTAAATCAGCAGTCAAATTGTATGGTGTTATATAGGTAACACACAAAGAGGAGAGGTCCATTGCTCCATTGCTAATTGTCATTGCTGAAATACAAATACTAGGGCCCGCAGTGTTGTTCTTACTCTGCAGTCACATTGTACTGTGTTATCAAAATGGATTCACAGCAGTACACAGAAGACCAGGAGCACCAAGTAGCTGCTGGCACCAGTCATGATGATTTCAACGAGGAAGGCCTTTCCCACCAATTACATCAAAATACTGAGACTTCTGTAATGGTGGATTCCAGCTGTAATGAATTAATAATATGTGAAGATGATGTACAATCTGATGAGATGATTATGAGGCTGAAGATGATGACAACAACATCTTGCCACAGTAGAGTTCATTAACAGCACTGTTACATTAGGTGCCTTAAGCGCACTGCTAGCTTGTTTTGTGCGGGCCCAAACAAACCAAGCACATCAGCCTAAAAGTGGTACTCCTTGTCGCTGAAGTGCTTGGTTTGTTAAAGTGTGCATGTCCTTTTTAAGATCCAACATACGGGTGGGTGCATGAGCCCAAGGACAATTCCCTCTTGCACCACTTTTCCTTTCAGCTACTGCTGTGTGCCAATGTTACCTTCATGTGCTATATACTGTTGTGTGCTTTGCAAAACTCTTAGACACCCATTGATGATGCAGATGACTCAGCACAACATTTTGACATCTGGGGGTAAATGTATCAAGCTGAGAGTTTTCCGGCGGCTTTGAAAAGCCAATCAGATTATAGCTATCATTTATGTAGTACATTCTACAAAATGACAGCTAGAATCTGATTGGTTGCTATTGGCAACATCTCCACTTTTAAAGCCCACCGGAAAACTCTCAGCTTGATACATTTACCCTCTGGTCTTGTCTACTGTAAAAGAATTGACCAGAATTAGTGACACTTCTGCTGTAATTCCACCTGATCCTACTATCAACTATCAACATCCAAAGAATGGTGGAGGATTATTTTTAATTTGTTTGAACGGTATAAAGACAACAGATTTATTAACAAAGAACAACATTGCTTGCAGAAGTAATGTAAGCATGGATGTCTAAATAGACGTGCATATGTATTACCTTCCACTTTGCTGCTGTTTCATCAGTATTGCATTTTACGTCAAAGGGATCTAACTATATTATAATTTTTTGGGAATTGGGGCTGATTCGAAGCTCAGTGATGAACTTGCTTTTTGCTGTGAATTACAATGACTCTTTTTAGTGCATTGTCTGGCACCAGGGATTGGTCTGGGTCTGATAAAAGCACGCATCTCGGGTGGGTGGGGGGTCAGCGCTCGTCGCCATATATTAGCTGTCGAATTACCATAGTTCTCCAAGAAACGGGTGGAGCGATCAAATGAACCATAACTGATTTCATGATCCAAAAACAATTCCATTTTGCACCACTTTTCTTTTCTGCCACTGCTGTGTGTCAATGTTTCCTAGCTGTGCTATGAACTGCCGTGTGTTTGAGTCATTGCTCTGTCGCTTAGCATCCAGCCAGGCCACTGCAGTCTTTGTTTGAAAGTGTATAAAAATAATATTGTGACCTGTGAGATGGTCAAAATTGACTGCAAATGACTTGAAATTAGTGTTATTGAGGCTAATAATAATGTAGGAAGAAAAAAGCAAAATTATGTGATTTTAGCAATAAAAAAATTGGGATTTTAGAAAATAAATTGGGATCCAAAACCAAAACCAAAGCATGCAAGGGTTGTTTTGCCAAAACCAAAACTAAAACCAAAACTCGAAGTTGATCCAGATTCAAAACCTAAACCAAAGCCAGCATGTAATATGCTTTTTTGCTAAGGACTAGTTAAGTTTGCGGCCATATGTAGATTGAGTCATATCTTGCACTTACAACAGCATGCGGCCCCTCATGGTTGAAGAGGCAAAATGGGGGAAAGAGGGGGCATGGAAGGACATTATGGAGCAAATGTGACTTATGTAGACTGAGACTCAGACACATATGCACCTGTCAGGAGACGGGAAACTGGTGGGTGCACGATCACACATGATGTAAGTTACAAACTGATAGTGATGACCAATAACCTACCTACATCCAACTCACATACCTGTCTTTTTGTGGGATGCAATTGTCTCCTGTGTTTTAGACAGAAATTGCATCCAACTCTACATGACACCCAAGGTGAGGTAATTTAATTACTGGTAAATAATACTGTTTCTGCTTTTTTGATGATGCCATGTACCCTATTTTCTCGTAGCTACGACTGTTTTCAATGGCAAGAGGGCATAGACTGCAAGCGAGGCAGCAAATCTTCAGTCCTCGTGAAGAGAAACAGTAGTTGAAGTGGAAATTTAGAAGTGGTAGTATGGAAAATGTAAGTGAATGGAATTTGATAGTTTGAGGATAAGTGGCGGTATGATATTATGTCTCTGTATGTATCGTTTGCAATAAAGATTCTTCAATGCGATTGCTGTGGTTCCATAGCACAAAAGTTTTATTCATAAAATATTACAAGGCACAGTTTGATATGCATACACTTGCGCCATTGGTACCAACACAAGCTTCTATCAGAACTCTCTGCTTTCCAAAGCCAGAGGTGAACAATTTATACCATGTACAGTCATAAAAAGCAGTGACATCACAAAGTTACACAGTTACATTATTAAGGTCCATATTCATAGGTGGATGGGTCATGACCTCCCAAGAACTCAACGCCCCATTGATTGATTCTTTTGGTCATTGCTCCTTGAGGGGGCCAAGTATCCTTCAGGCTCCTGCCTACAGACCTATATAAACTGGTTCTTTTATGATATCTCTGGACTTGCTATTTGGTGTATGAAAACTTATATTAGCTATAACTAGTGTTCGCAATGTGCAGACTTTCCATAAATAGTACCAGAAACGATCTCACGCAGTTGCGAACAGAATGATACCAAGCTTAAAATAATTAATATGTTTATTTCTTTGCCGTATTATATTTTATATTAACACAAAGAAATACATAAAACTTATGTACATGTTGCTAAGTTTATTATTTAGTTGCATATTAATCGCATTACAACTGATTGTAGTTTACAGAAATTGTTGATTACTACCTTTGTTCAATTAGAAAACTTTCAATAGTCCACCCTTTGAGAGTATAACCAACACCCTCATCCATTCATGATTCTATTTCCGAATTATAATATAACATTATTTAACTTTATTTTCTGTGATACCTGTCCGTCTTAATATCATCACATTGTCATTTATTGGGGTCACCTCAGTCGAATGTTTACCACACTTCAACACAGCAGGAAGATATCTGAAACATAAGCCAATTACTTTGAAGACACCAAGAACAAGGAATTTACCTATACCTATAGCCAGTTCTTGTGCCCATTCCCCTAAGCCTGAAAACCATTTAACACGATTCAACCATGAGATCCATCCCACTACTTTCTCCCCTAGTTCAGATAATAGGGGAGAGAGTAGGAGAAATATTTCAGGGCCTTACTAAATTCCCATTTTAACTGTAAGATTTTGTCCATTTTACGGTCAATTATGTCTTCAGGGTCATCTGTATTATTAGTGATATAAATGCAACACTTAACACCGAACTGGGTGACTAATGTCACACAATATCCACCAGCAATTGCAGTGAGATAATTTACTACCAATCTATGTTGCACTATTTCCTTCTTACAAACATTCTGCTTGTGTACTTACGGAGGTGAGATTATTCTGTGAATGTCAGTCATTTTATCATTGGAAATATTCATTATTTCAGGAACTATCTTCCATAAAAAAACATGTTCTTTTGGAGCTCAGAGATAACCATTTGTAAGACTTTTGTCCACAGATGTATTATACATCATTTGGAAGGATATAAGGTAAAAACACGGTTCCTTATAGTGTTACACAATGTATTAATAAAATTACCCATGCCTCGAATTTGCATCTGTTTATGACAAGTTTCAGCTTGGATAATGTGCAAACAGTAACCAAGAGGAACATTTCCAACCAATACTTTCTTATGTCTATTAACATAGCTATGTTTATAATACCCCTCAGCCTTTTTGATTAACTGTATTTTAACATTATCAATGGGTCTTTCATCAACATTTGTGGAGTGGGCTATTGTCTGATTGTTCCATTCAGCTGCCCAATACTCAAGTTTCTTTGCATTTATAAAACTCAGACACAGCAGAGACCTGTCTACCGAATATTGTTGAAGTGTTAAACTAGGGGATCTTGTAATATTATACCTAACTTCTATTGGTTTCCTCCCTGTAATTTGAGAACCTCAGAGATATTTAGTGGAAAGGGCACTAGTCCTACTTTATTATGTACCTGAGGCAAGTGAGAACACACCCAGCATTCAGATTGGTTTAAGACCTTACCAACCAATGAATGATAATGATCTAATGGATGTCCACCCAGGTTCAAATTATTATTAGACTGACATCGCTGGATGCACTTTTCTTCATTTATGGGCTCACATTAATTTTAAATACAATCTTTTTCAGACAATAGCCCCTCACATTGACTCCAAGCTCCAAGCAGATCTTTTCTTTACACCGAAATTAAATAAAGTGTTAGGTTGAATTGTATGTGCTAACATATTCTCCTTCATCTCCACAATAACAGTATCATGACCCGAACCAATCGCCATCACCTGATCACTGTTGCAAAAATAGATTGTCCTGGAAAAAATAAGGATGAGAAAAACAATAGAAAAAGAAAAATATAAAAACTGATGGGAGACTAGACCTTGCAGAATCATTGGCTTCGATGTTATTGGCTGCAATTTTAAGTCTTACAAAACAGATTCACGAGTGATGAGATTGTAGTATCAGCCTTGTCTTGAAACTTCTCTGGATTGTTGACTTGTCTGCAGTGGGTGGAATGGATCCAAGTGTCTCTATCTGCTAGTTTCAGAGATGTGGTGCTGGTCATCAACAGAACCGGCCTTCCCACCTGTCTGTTAAACAACCTGAGCGTAGGAAATTGCGGATCATAACATATTCACCAGGTTAAACAATATGACAGTTAGTGTCTGGCATAGCAGGATATAGTATTTTGAGGTTCTTTTGTTGCTGTCTTAGCTGTTTGCTCATCTTTATAAGACATTGAACTGTCACTCCATTGTTGCATTTGAAATCATCTTTGGGATCGACCATCAAATGAGGTTGTCTGCCAAAAAGTGACCGGTTAAGAGGTGGTCTAGGAGTGGACCTTATGCTGTGGAGAACTAATGGCAATGCTTCTGGATATGCCAATCCAATTTTACCCATCATCTTACTCAAATTGTTCTTGATAGTATCATTTACCCTCTAAACTTTCCCACTGGCATGTGGCCTATAGGGAGTGTGTAACTTATTATCAATACCCACGAGCTTACACATAAGCTGAAATATATCCCCAGTAAAATATGTACACCAAATACTTTCAATGATTTTGAGGATACCAAACCTACAACCAAATACCTCAATGATTTTCTTAGCAGTGAAAACAGCAGTATAAGAAGCAGTGGGATGAGCCTCTATGCAGTTAGAGAAAGCATAGATACATACTAATACATACTTGAGATCCCTGCAGGTGGTAATTGGATGAAGTTGATTTGTATGTCATGGAAAGGTCCATCTGTAGGAGGAATATGGGGTGTCTCTGTTAGTATCTTTCTTCCCATATTCCTTCTCATACAGGTAAGACAAGACATTGCCTTCTACTTCTTATTAGCCTGTGAAGAGAAGCCCGGTAAACACCAGTATGCACTTACCAATTTGCTCTTATCCTCCTTACACAGGTGAGTCTGACCATGTGCTGCCTATTCTAAACTTGGAAGATACGCCTTGGAAGCCACTGCCCTAACATGTCCATCTTTCCAGAGTCCAGAGGACTCTTGACCACATCCCTTTGACTTCCAGCCAGCCTTCTCCTATAGGGGACACAAATCCTGCATTTCTATTAATTTCTGTATACTGAAAACTTCAAAGGTCATTCATTTGGTTACATCTGTTTTTATGAGTGAACATGCTGCTCTCTTAGCAGCTTCATCTCCTCTGTCATTACCAAGTAATATGGGATCCCTGTCATATATGTGTGCTTTACACTTGATGATGGCTACTTCCTTAGGTAATTGTATCACTGTCAAAAGTTCTTTCATGTGTTGTGAGTGCACTACTGGTGTGCCTGATGCTGTCATAATCTTTCCAAGATGCCAGAGTCGTGCACTACACCAAAGGTATACCCAGAGTCAGTGTATATATTAACTGATTTACCCTCTGCAAGTCACATGCTCTTCTCAATGCCACAAGTTCAGCTATATTTGCTGAGTGAGGTAGGCCAAGCAGTTCAGCTTCTACAACACCTTCGTCATCTAAAACAACATAACAGTACATAATTCTCTTTTGTCCATCAATCTATGACAACTCCCAACTGTGTAAAATATCAAATCTACATTTTCTAAAGAGGTGTCATATATTTCATGTCTTGTGGTAAAGGTCTGATTCAAATATTCCATACAATCATGTGCATCTGTATACCTGCCTAATTCACCTTCAGCTAGAGTCTCCTCTCCTTCCACTCTATGTGCATCTTGAGGCACATATGGTAGGTATGAAGCTGGATTTAGCTAATTACACCTCTTAATTGTGATGTTTGAAGGTGCTAACTCCCAATTTGCAAACCTTGCTGAGGAGACATGCCTAGTCTGAGCAGAATTTGGAAGGGCAGATACCGCATGTATTATAAAGACAGTTGAATCATGTATCAGTACTATGCCCTCGCTCTTACTTACCAGAAGAGCAGTTGCTGCAACACTTCTTAAACATGTAGGGAGAGATCACACCACAGTGTCCAATTGTGCACTGTAGTATGCTACTGGTCTGCTAGCTTCAACATATTTCTGCGTCAAGACTCCTGCAGCACAAACAGCAACTTAAGTACAGTATAACTCAAAAGGTATTTCATAATCAGGTATTCTCAGGGCAGGTCATTTAGTCAAACTCTCTTTAAGGTTGAAGAATGCATGTTCTAACTCCTCAGCATGTGAGAGAAGCTCAGGTTTAGAGGATGAGATTAACTCCTGCAAATGTAAAGCCAATATAGAAAAACCTGGTATCCAGGATCTACAGTACCCACACATCCCTATGAAAGTATGAATATGTTGCTGCAATTGCTACAGTGAAATGTATTGCATAACCTGAAACCTGTCCTTTCTCAAATGCCCTGGGTGAGACAGCACCCCAAGTATATGACTTTTGTCTGGCATGGCTGTAATTTATCCTTTGCAACCTTGTGTCCTGTTTGTGAGAAAAGAAGTTACAAGTGTTTAGTATCAGACACTGATGTCATAAACAAATCAGAACACAGCAATAAATCACCTACATACTGAATTACTTGGTTGAAAAGACTGCAAACAGTCATAAAGGCTTGAGAAAAGATACTGGAGCTGTCAATGAATCCCTGAGGAAATATTGTCCATGTTTATTGTACCACTTTAAAGTCGAAAGCAAAGAGGTACTGACAGTCAGGATATAAAGATACAGAAAAGAAAGCAGAACAATGACCAATTACCATGAAATGACTTGCAGAAGGAGGAATGTGCATCAGGGTGACAGCTGGACTGGGCACTTCAGAGAAATGGCTCTGCACTACTTTACTGATCCCCCTTAAATCATATACTAATCTATAGCCCCCCCTCATTATATTTCACTAGTAAGAATTGGACTGTTAGCTGTGCTGGATGTGTAAATTAAAATTCCTTGTTGCAGCAGTCTTTCAATCAAAGGATAAAACCATAATTCCACCTCAATTTTTAATGGGTACTGTGATATTTTTGGAGCTTGCCTGACACTTTTTAACTGAACCATTATGGGAGATACATTAGCCTTCAGTCCAGTGGCCTGGAGCGGTAACATTTCTTCTACCTGTGATGGATTTGTCACTATAACAGAGTAGTGCAACATTAGCCCTTGTGGAGTGCTCACAGTATAAACTGTACCTTCTATGTGTGCCTTCCTGGAAGATCTAAAAACACAACTTATCAGAAGTATAGTAAATTACACACCCCATTTTATATAATAAATCTCAACCAAGTAAGTTAGTAGGGACCGGTGCACGTAGAAGAAAATAATGTTTAGTATACAATGGCCCAATAGTAACTTCTGCCGGTGTGGTCAAGGGATAATGATGTCCTTTAACTGTTCACAGATGGAATGGTTTCCCAAGTGATACGCAAATTTAGAGGAGAAGTTAATACAGATCTTGTCACTCCTGTGTCTAAAAGAAAAGTTTGTATAGTACTAGATATAGCTATTTTAACTTTTGGTTCTTTGTTCTGATTATTGGTTAATTTAACTGTATGTAGATTAGAGGTTTGGCTAAGATTTCAGAGATTATCGTGCATACTCATGACATTTGATGCCATTGAGTGAGCACGCCCCTGATGTTGGCCTCTCTCTAGCCCTTTGTCAACCCTTTGCCAATTACTCTGTCTCCTGTTATCTGCACAGGGAAAGAAGGGTTTGTTATCATGTCTGCATCTTCTAAAAACATTCCCTTCTCTCCCACAGTTATAACATTTTACTGCGTTCATCTGCATTCGGTGTGATGAACACTGCCTTTGCAGAACTAATATACTTACTGCCATTAATTTATCACTCTGCATTTCTTTCTTCCTGACATTATTTTTTATCTTGACTGTCACGTACGCCCAGCCTGCCCCAGATACAGCAATCTGAACAGCTGGCCGTGACTAGTGTCACCTTAGTCACTTAGCAATAAATACACTTTTTCTGCCACCACAAATGATTTATTATGGTGTCCTTACGTTCACCAAAACCACTTATTAATGTTTCACACTTAAATCACATATACATGTAGCATGAGCATCCCTGGGATTCGTGAGTTCACAAAGAATCACAGAGAATACACTAAATTAAATTTATTTAATCTGAAAAATGTTTCCAAGGCTTAGTTACGAAAAAGTTAATAACAAGGCATACAATAAATTGCACAAATAAGTTTCAATAAATAAAATAGGAAATTAAACCAGTCACTACTTACTAGTTAAGACTTGGCCTGTGTGAGGGAACACAATTGAGAAATATGAGACATTTCAGTCTTGATAGACCCCCTCTTGAAAATGCACTCTGTAATGTCTAAAGCAAATGATTTTAAACCCTTCTTACAGGCTCTTCACCCCCACCTTAGAAATTATATTTTTAATTAAGTCAGATTGATTCCCAAAATAACACCGAGCTTTCTTGAGTGAGTTATGGATGTCCTGAAATCTGGAATGTTCACAGGGCCTGAGTTCTCACCTCTGCTCGTTCTGCTTGGCTGGTGAGGTCCACATCCTCTGCATACAAAAAAAACTCCTCAGAGATGCTTATTTATTCCTGGATCTGGCAAATTTCAAAAGATTATTGACACTTGCATAGGTTCAGAATCATGTCATTTAGCAAAACACACATTGAGATTACATTACAAGATTACATAAAATATACATTGTCATACCTGAATATTAAGGGAAAATATCAATAGTACACAATCGTCACAATGACTGACAGCAGACTCCTGGAGGGCATCTACTGTAATACCTCTCCAATTTGGAATGGCTATCTGCACCCTAGTTTTTACATTTTCTTTAGGCCATCAATTGAAACATTCACCACTATTCTCCTATGGTGAATATTATCTTTGATGTCTTGAATTCCAGTATACATTGCCTTTGCAAACTGAACAGTTGTGTACCGCACCGGGTAAGTCCTCAAAACCTAGTGACACGTTATTGTATCATCAATTCTATAAAGTTTTATTCTATTGATATCCTCATTGTCACAAGGAAAGGTACATCCGCACAAACATTATAATGAGCGTGAAAAGGAAAAGAAAGGAATATGTGCTATGGGGCACTCATGGGACTATTGCAATATATAACATTTGCAATATAATAATTGCCTTTGTTAAGTAATCTGCAGCACTTTCACCATATTTTTGTTTCATGGTAAATATATTTTGTGTCAATTAAGTACATCAGGAAAGTATACACTGAGTTGGACATTAATGTTCTTTACATTTGTCTGATTGTCCTCATAAGTGAAAGTTCTCCTCAATTGACTATTTTTTATAAAATTTGGAATATCTGTATTAGAAGGGAGACAAGCCCTCAAAACTCTCCGCTAATCTTTGTTAGCTGATTTGTGTGCATTCCCCAGATCCTTAATCCATAATCCTGAGATATTTGATCCTGAGATATGAAATAGAATTAAAGATAAGATTTGTATGTTAAGTTCGCGAAAACTTTGACTCACACATATCTGGGGGTAAATGTATCAAAGTGCGATTTTGCAACTCCAGCGATTTTCTCGGGAGAGTTGAAACTCACCGATGTATGAAGCTGAGATTTCATGCAAAATCGCCAGAGTTGTGCTTCTGTCAAAATCGCTATTTGCAAAATCGCCAGAGATCAAACTCCCGACTGTTTGCCACTGCAGCTATACAGCTCTCAAATGTATGAAGCTGCGAGTTAGTAAACTCAGGAGAGTTTGCTTCAAAACACGCCAGATAGCAGCGGGTTGTATAAACACATCACTGTTACACTGCCCTGGCAGTGTTAAAACTGTAAAGAATAGATAAAAGTTGAAAAAAAAAAAAGTGTGAGGTCCCCCCGCTATTCATGCTTAACCCTAGTGCTGCCTGACTTGTGCTGGTCCCGTGAAAATCGGGGAAAAATTTTGCGTGGGGTCCCCCCGATTTTCTACTTTACCAGCACTAGGCAAACCAGCCAGGGTTGGCGGCACTATAGCAGTGGGACACACGGCAGGGGTCCCCCTGCCATAATGACTAACCAACCCCAGACTATTCAGCGCTGGGCTGGATTCCCTAGGGAGTGGGGTCCGCCGAAAAAAACGAGCGGGCCCCCTACCTAGAAAGAACCAGCCCAGTGCTGATAGCACCAGGGCTCTTCCTACTACCCCTGGGCTGTGGGTAGTAAGGTAATACGGCGAAAAAGAATGAAAAAAATAAACAGACGCCATTTTGTTTTGTGGAACTACAAGTCCCAGCCAGCCAGGTTGCCAAAAACAGTGTGGCCATGCTGCTGCTTGTATAACTACAAGCAACTACAAGTGTCAAAATCGCAGCTTGATACATTTCAGGTTTTTTTTCAAAACTCGCGGGTAAACACCCGCGATTTGCCGCAATTTAAACACGCTGGCAAACTCGCACTTTGATACATTTACCCCCAAGTGTTTAAATTTGTGGCCGAGTGAGGGCAAAGTTTTTGGAGAAAGGCACAGGAAGATAATGAAAATTATTTAAAACCTGAGTATGCAAGTCCCACCTTATGTGGATAGTAGCAAAAATATAGTCAGGGAAGCCCTCATTTAACCCTGTAAATGATATCCTGTTCTAGAAAAAAGTAAAAGAATTAGTCAAGGGGTTGAGGATGAGCCTACTTTAATCTCTGCAGCAGCTCATACATTACAGTTATCTGCTACAGGAACACACAGGACTCCGGCCCTTCAGTTTAACATCGGTGTGACTGACATCAATGCTCATTTAAAGTGGCAATGTGTGGACCCCACAGGCTAAGTGTTTAAGCACTTTAAACTGAAGTGCCGGAGTCCTGTGTGTACGGAAGCTATGGCTGTCAGCATGGCGGTTCCTTCGGAAAGCTGCACATTCGGTGTTCAGGTAAGTCTGTTTAGGTTGCAGTCGTATTTTTCACAAATCGTTTTTCTTTTGTAGGACTCAAGGCTGTCGGATTTGTCAGCATCGTGAAAACGATTACCACCGAACATAACATCTTAGAAATTTCTCCAATTCTTGGTTTGCTCTTTCGGTGAGACCATTGGTCTGAGGATGGTAAGTGGAGGAGAAATTTAGCTTGATTCCACAGAGATGACAAAAGGCTCTCCAGAATTTAGCCACAAACTGAGTACCTCGGTCTAAAACAATTTCATCTGGACATCCATGCAACCGGAAGATCTCTTTAATGAAGAGTTGAGCTAGAAAAGATGCCAAAGGAAGACTCTTTAGGGGTACAAAGTGGGCTGCTCAGGAAAGACGGTCTGTGACTACCCATACCACAGAATATCCTTTGGATAGAGGAAGATCAGTAATAAAATCCATATACAAATGGCTCCATGGACGATCAGGCACAGGAAGGGGGTGCAAAAACCTATACGGAACTTGTCTGAGAGTTTTATTCTGCGCACAGATAGTGCAAGAGCATATATATTGCCGAACATCCGTGGGTAAGGATGGCCACCAATAGTTGCGGAGAATGAGTTCATGGGTTTTTTTGATGCCTGCATGACTAGCGAAGCAAGAGGCATGAGCCCAATTAAGAAGGTTGTCTCGAAGATGAGGCACAAAGGTTTTTCCCCTGGAAATAGCTTGGCTGGTTAGTGTAGTCGCCAGAGTACAGGGCCTGAATGTGTTTCAAATGATCAGGACCTTATCGATCGTTGGCGTCAAAGGAACGCGAGAGGGCGTCCGTTTTGGTGTTCTTAGTTCATGGTCTAAAGGTGATCTGAATATCAGAGCGTGAGAAAAACACGGACCATCTTGCTTATTGTGGGTTCAAACAAGTAGCAGATTGAAAGTATACCAGATTTTTGTGGTCAGTAAAGATATTTATAAGAAAGTAAGCTCCTTGCAGTAGATGTCTCCACTCTTCTAAGGCCAGTTTTATGGCAAGTAACTCACGGTCACCTATTCTGTAATTTGTCTCTGCAGAGGACAGTTTCCAAGAGAAGAATCCACAGGGGAAGAGTCTTCCAGTAGAAGATCTTTGAGACAGAACAGCCCTGACACCAACTAAAGAGGCATCTACCTCCAGAATAAAAGGCAAAGAAGTATCTGGTTGTTGTAGGATAGGGGCAATGATAAAGGCCTTTTTAAGCTGTAAGAAGGCCGTAACTGCTTTGCGTGGCCAAACCTTGGAGTTAGTGGACCATTTGGTCAAAGCGGTGATAGGAGCTACTAGAGAAGAGAAGCTTTGGATGAACTGTCTATAATAATTGATGAAATTGAAAAAGAATAAGGTAAGCGCTCTCTGATATATATGCAGCTCCTCTTAAATAGTAATAAAGTTAGAGAGAGGGAGAGGGCGCAAAAATAGTAGCAATGAACATGGATAATGTTTATAGCTCCTCCGTGATTTTGTCACGTTAAACTGTGTAGATGCACAGAAACGTTTTTCAATTGCGCAAAAAAACAGTGCAGCATAGATCAAAAAGACGGTTTCTTACCCTACATTTCCCTACGGAAGTCCCAGGACTCGGTGTATCAATTTCCTCCATTGAGACTGAAATCCTTCTCCGTAAGAGCTGTATAGACGGCGTCCTGTCGTACATCTGATGCGGAAGTATGAATTCCAAAGGTGACTACGGTGGTTGTGTGTGGTCAAAAAACATCCTAGCTTTGAAAGAACTAAGAGATGATCCTGATTTAACTATTAAACCCACAGACAAAGGCGGCGGGATTGTTGTTATGGATAAAACTAAATATATGGAAGAATTGGAAAGATTATTAACGGATGAAGATACATATAAAGAATTATCGAAAGATCCTCTGGCTCATTATCGAAATAAATTGAATTGGTTGATTTGTTGGAAGAAGGCCTGAATTTGGGGATTCTATCAAAAAAAGAATTTGATTATTTGTACAATCAGAATCCTAGTATCCCGGTATTTTATCACCTATGAAGATACACAAAAATATCACAAACCCTCCAGGCAGCCCCATAGTATCGGGGATAAACTCGATCACATCGAACCTGTCAGGTTACTTTGATTTTTTCCTGCAAAAATAAGCGATGTAACAAAAGAGTTATCTCAAAGACATCACATCAGTTCTTCAAATTTTGGATAAATTAATATGGAAAGATTCATACATATTAGGTACTTGCGATGTCAAATCTCTTTACACATGCATCAATCATGCAGATGGATGCGCACATTCTTACCACTACTTGTGCAATGAAACTGATTTGGAGAATGAGCAGATCAACTTCATTATGAGCAGTATGGAGTACATTCTCCAACATAATTATTTTTGGTACAATGGTAAATTTTATCAACAAATATCAGGGACTGCTATGGGGACACGTTTCACCCCAAGTTACGCTAATCTATTTGAAGCCAAGTGGGAGAATGACTGCATATGGACCAATAACCCCTTTATTAAAAATGTCATCCATTGGTACAGGTACATAGATGATGTATTTTTATTTGGGAAGGGTTAATTCCTAAAGTATATTAACAACAATACCCTAAATATGGAATTTACAGCCGAAGTCAGTCCCCATAAAATTTATTTTTTGGATCTTACCATATATATAGAAAATAATGAAGTTAACACCAAAAATTATATCAAAAAAGTAAGTACCAATAATTTCTTATTAGCCACAAGTAATCACCACAAACATTGGATTCACAATATACCAGCAAAGTTATGTGGTGGCCGAGTATAATGGGATTTCCTTCCCCTACCTTGTCCTCCAGACACGATTCAGGTTCTTTTTTATTCGGATATCCGGTGGTCAGGAGATAAATTCTTCAATGAAAGGGACAAGGATTGGACAAATAACTTGGGTTTATTAATAACGCGGTAAAGATAATTTTGGTAAGCCACCGCGCCACTGACCCCTTCAACTCAATGGTAATGACAAAATATTCATTTGATCAACATAGAGCACAATAGCATTTAACATATAATAATAAATCAATTTTCAGGTAAATCACTTAACATTAATATTCAACTAAAACATTTGGTGCACCAATATTATCCCTGGTAACGTTACCATATTTTACACTCAGTTCTGGGTTGAACTGTGCACAGGAATTTAGTAGAAGTGGTGCACGTGGTTGGGGCCCATAAATTACTTTTTCACGCCAAATAAACTGATGATCTTTTGTATTACACAGTCTCTTTTGTGTGTATTCACAGACCTCTTTATTTTCTCTCCTCTCACACTGTTCTCAGTACATAGCTCAGTCTGTTTAGTGTGATGTCACAGATCTCTATACTGCTTATTTGTATTCAGTACGTTCCTTTTTACTCACACCTCTCTTTGGCTCACTTCTTATCTTCTTCTCTTCTTACACTTACTTCACTTTTAATCTTCTTATATATCACTTTGTCCGATTTTTATTCTGTCCCTATTTTTCTTTCTCAGTCTATGCAGACACAGGGATCTCTCTCCCTCAGAAGTCTAGAACTTTCCTCTTCCCATTCCCATTCACAAGACTTAAAAGAAATTGTACCGATAAAAATGTATTTAAGATGCAAAGTATGGATTTAAGAAATAAATTCTTAGAAAGAAAATTTAACATCAAATCAGTGGATTTTGCACTGGAGAATGTGAGCAAAATGGAGAGAAAAGATATGTTAACATACCAAGGCCAAAAGGCACAAAAGACCCCAGTAATTCCATTCATCACTCAATACAATAGTAACTCACAAGCTGTGGAAGAGATCATTCAGAAACATTGGCCAATTTTAAAACTGGACCAAGACATCAAAGAATTATTACCTAATAAACCGCAGATTGTATATAGAAAAGCGAATAATTTGAAAAAAATTCTCACCAACAGTTACATTCCAATATTGAAGGCTAGACCATCGTCAATTATATCGCAGGGTTTCTGATATTGCATAAATTGCAAAGCATGTAAGGAACTGAATATGACTCAAACTAAAGCTATCACAACATTTCAATCTACCTTTAATGGCAACTCTTTCAATATCAAACAACCAATCAGTTGCAATACAGAAGGCATTATCTATATGCTGGAATGTGAATGTGGTCTCCAGTATATAGGAAGAACTAAACGCACTTTAAAAGTTAGGATTGCAGAACATCTATATAACATCAAAAGAAAATTTAAGACACACAGTGTCCCTAATCATTTTTTGAACAATTCAATATGCAATCCTAAAAAACTTAAATTTTTAGGTATACAGAAAGTCAACAAATTTTGAAGAGGTGGGGATTATGTATCCAATAAATTACGACAAGAGACTAAGTGGATATATATGGCAAAAACCCTTATACCTTATGGCCTTAACAGCGATTTTGATTTGGGATCTTTTCTTAAGTTTTAATTTTTAATTTTTAATTTTTTAAATTTTATTATATTTATTCTCTTGAATATTGATACACTGCATCTGCACTTTTATGATTTTTCATTATTTATCATGATTTTTCATGATTTGTAATTAATAAAATACTTATATGTCTCATCATAGAAGACTTTTTATGTGCTTAATCTATGAGGTGACAGCAGCCTCTATATAAGAACATATTCCCCTACTGAATAACATCCTTGAAAAAGTCCTTTATTGGATGAAACGCGTCGGATGTTTTTTTACCACACACAGTCACTGTAGTCACCTTTGGAATTCATACTTCTGCATCAGATGTACGGCGGGACGCCATTTATACAGCTCTTATGGAGAAGGATTTCAGCCTCAACGGAGGAAATTGATGCACCGAGTCCCGGGACTTCCGTAGGGAAATGTAAGGTAAGAAACCGTCTTTTTGATGGATGCTGCACTGTTTTTTTGCATAATCGAAAAACGCTTCTGTTCATTTACACAGTTTAAAGTGACAAAATCACGGAGGAGCTATAAACATTATCCATGTTCATTGCTACTATTTTTGCGCCCTCTCCCTCTCTCTAACTATAATAATTGATGAGTCCTAAAAATCTTTGTGCAGCCATTAGGCCAAGAAGTTGGGGCCAGTCCAGAATAGCCTTGAGTTTCTCTGGGTCTATTTGGAGTCCTGAACAGGAAACAATATAACCCAGGAACGGTAGCTGTTTGGATTCAAAAATGCATTTCTCTAATTTGCAGAATAATTGATTCTGCCGCAGTCGTCTTAGGACTGTAAAAATCAGCGGAAAAGGTAAGGATGTCATCTAAATATATTACTACAGAGTTATAAAGTAGGTCTTCGAAGACCTCGATCATGAAGTGTTGGAACACTGCTGGGGCATTACATAACCTGAAGGACATTACCTTGTTTTTGAAATGACCATTGTGCGCATTAAAGGCTGTCTTCCATTTGTCCCCTTTCTTGATTCAAATTAAATTATAGGCACCTTGAAGGTCTAGTTTCGTTAAAACAGTAGCTCCTTTAATTCTGTCGAAGAATTCGAAAATGAGGGGCAAAGGGTACCTATTTTGTACAGTGATAGCATTCAAACCTCTATAATCGATGCAGGGGCGAAGGCCCCCATCTTTTTTCTTAACAAAAAAGAACCCGGCACCCACAGGGGAAGTTGTTTTTCTAATGAAACCTCTCTTCAGATTGTCATCAATATAGGTAGACATAGCCTGTGATTCAGGCAAGGAGGAGGACCTTTTGCAGGCATCGGGAGTGACAGGTGGAACCCCAGGATAGAACTTGGGCTAATTTCCAGGCCCCCCATCTTTTTTCTTAACAAAAAAGAACCCGGCACCCATAGGGGAAGTTGATTTTCTTATGAAACCTCTCTTCAGATTGTCATAAATATAGGTAGACATAGCCTGTGAATCAGGCAAGGAGGAGGACCTTTTGCAGGCATTGGGAGTGACAGGTGGAACCCCAGGATAGAACTTGGGCTACTTTCCAGTCCCGGAAAGGAGAGTGAGATTTAAGCTAGGGTAGACCTAACACCAAAGGATTGACAGCATTAGGAATCACCAGGAATTAGATGGACTCAGTATGAAATGGCCCAATTTGCAGAATCAGAAGCGCCATGCAACTCTTAATAGAATCTCCCATAAACTTGCTGCCGTCTATGGCGGTAATAGCAATGGGTTGGGGAAGAGAAACTGTAGGCACAGAAAGCTAAGAAACAGTATACGCAGAAATGAAATTCCCAGCGGCTCCGAATCAATAAGTGCCAAGAGGGGAACTTGCCGATCAGAGAAAAATTAGTATCATGCGGCGAGATTTTTAATATATCTAACCTGGCCTCTCCAGAACCGGTTAGGCTGTCTTGTTTCCCGGGTGCTTGGACAGAGATTGAGAACATGTCCGGGTTCACCACAGTAAAGACATAAGTTATTTTTAAACCGTCTTTCCCATTCCTCTGGTGTAAGCCGTGTACAGCCCAGCTGCATGGGTTCCTCAATAGGTGTTACGGGAACTTGGAACCTGGACGCCAAACGAGGAATGGTACACCCTGTAGACCTCCCTCTCTAGATTTCTCTCTCTGAAGCAGATATCAATTATATAAGGAAAAACAAAAGCAAGAAGATCTGAAGAATTTTGACACTGTGTTCATCACCAAATTCAGTAGTCAGTTTTATGTCATAAAAAGCATTATAGAAAAATATTGCATATTCTTCTTCATGATGAAGCTCTAAGTCAAATTATCCCTACAAAACCTACCATTATATACAGAAAAGCAGATAATTTGAGGAATATGCTAACAAAAAGCTATTTGCCAATAGAAAAAGAAAAACCTGCCAATAATACAGCAGGTTTTTTCTATTGCAACAACTGTTTATGCTGTAAAAACTGCAAGATAAACTCCACAACTTCAATATTATCATACATATCCGCAACTACGAAAGAGACATATCCAATTAAAGAGAATATTAGTTGCAATTCTGAAGGAACTATCTACTTGTTGGAGTGCCCATGTGGCCTCCAATATGTAGGTAGGACAAAAAGAAAATTAAAAATTCGGATTATGGAACACATAAGAAATATTAAAAAGGGTGTTACTACTCACTCTGTACCCCAACACTTCTTAACACACCATTACAAAGATCCTGGAGGATTGAAGTTTAAAGGCATCAAATTAGTACCAAGAAATTGGAGAGGAGGAAATTATATAGCATTTATGTCTAAAATTGAAACTGAATTCATTTATAAATTAAAAACCTTATCTCCTCTAGGCCTAAATCAGGAATTTGATTTATGGCCATTTCTTATTTAATGATAATTTCATATTGGTACCTTATTACCATATGTTTAGTTCATCAGATATCGTTTATATGTAGAACATGTACCTTTTTGCATACAATATATAGACATTTTATTGTTCTTATGATTTTATTTTTTTATGAGTGTTCATCCACAATTTTATCAATAAAGTTGGTCGAAATTCGACTATAAAAGAAAGCAGAAACAAACACAAGTATCCTTGAGAAAGTCCTAACGGACGAAACGCGTCGGGTTACAGCATTACCAGTGTTTTACATTTTTTTTACACATTTCTATTTTTGAACCTGTTAAGTATCCGTACATACAGGAAGTAGCAGAGGGGATCGCGCGGTCCAGCTGCGTTCCACTGCGGACGGCAGTTCAAATTTATAGCTGGATAATAACTGCATCAACTCCTTCTACCCTTTTGGAAACATCTTTAATTAAAGAACCATCGCTGCAAAAAAAGAACCATCGCTTACAACACCATCGTGGGAAGGACATGCACCTTCATAGGGAAAGAGCAGGGTAAGATCGCTAACTTTTTTCTGCCATTTTTTCCAAAAGAGCTATAACATTTTTCTATGTGTCATATTGTTTGTTGTGAGTCCTCCGTGCGCTGAATTACCTTTTGAAATTTGTATACAATATATCTATTCAGCAGCAGGAAGTTCTTATGTTAGAGAAGCGCCGATAACTTTTTATTGCCTTTAGATATCAATTTGATTGCAGAGGGTGATGAGTGCATCCAAGGTTGCTGGAAGTTCCCTCCAAGCTAATTCATCTTTTATTCGATCGGTTAACCCCTGCCAGAAGGTAGCCATTAGTGCCTCCTCATTCCAGCGGAGTTCCGAAGCTAAGGTACAGAATTGGATGGAGTGTTGACCCAGAGTTAAAGTTCCTTGACGTATAGGAAGAAGACCAGAGGCTTTCTACCGGGCTCATCAAATATTTTTTTACAGGAATGAACAATAGTTCCGGAGAAGGGGATCATTGCGCTCCCACAGAGGGCTTGGGTCAGAGTGATTTATATACTGGAGGCAGGGACAGTTTTGAATTCCCCACGGGGAATCACGTGACCGCACTGCCGCAACCCGGAAGTGACAGGCAGTCAGCAGTGCCAGGATCGTGAAGCGGGTAATACAAGAACTCTTAGGGCAGGTCAAGAGCATAACGATTCCTATTTATAGCAGCCCCACATGTTATCTCCTTTAGTATAACCAATACAGGCATGCACCTACAATTGCGCGTCCACAGAGCTAAACATTTCTAAAGCGATGTTCCCACCGTCTTCCCACTGGCCTTAACACCTTTTTCCAGTGAGGGCTTTTTTATGGTTTAATCACCTTGTTAAACAGTACAATTAACCATCCATGTAACAGACCAATACAAACTAATCACTTTGCTATCCCCCACACATATGCACACTATCACAAAAACACTATATTAGTAAAATTTCCTATTGTTGCCAACTTTCTCCCTAGACATTTTTAACAATGTACTTTACTATATTATGACAAAGTAGAATGTAATATATCTGTATAATTGAATCTGTGATAGCATAAAAACATATTATGTGCTTTTTAAACAAACGCTGTGCATGGCAATTGCAATAATATAACTTTGTAAAACAATATTACCTTCATCCCTCCAGGTTCACTCCAGCACCTCTTATTGACTCTCAAAGCAGGAATTCGGTTTATCAACACAAGATGTAAAATAAAGGTGTAGAACGATATGCGTTCTTACCTTATGTGACGCGACTTCCACCTTTTGTTGAGAAACTGAAATCCGTAGTTCTACGAGTCCTAGAGTAGTGTGGTGTCACGAGACTCCAAGCTGTTACATCCATATGTATTGTTTGCAATAAAGATTCTCAGATTCTCAGATTTTTCCAAAGCACAATGGTTTTGTTTGCAAAATATTACAAGACAGTTTGGCATGCATATGCTTGCGCCGTTGGCACCAACACAAGCTTCTGTCAGACCACCTGGTTTCTAAAGCCAGAGGTGAACAATTTATACATTGTACAGTCATGAAATGCAGTGACATCACAAAATTACACAGTTACTGTATTAAGGTCCACATTCATAGGTTGATGGATCATGACCTCCCAAGAACTCAACGCCCCATTGGTTGATTCCTCTGGTCACTGTTCCTTGACATGGCCAGGTGTCCTTCCTCAGGCTCCGCCTCTAGACCTGTATAATCTGGTTCTTTTATGACACCTCTGGACTTGCTATTGGTGTATGAAAGCTGATATTAGCTTTAACTAGCGTTTGCAAGGTGTTTGCAAACAGAATGATACCAAACAATATGAAATTAATATGTTGGAAACATTAATTAGCTTCTTTACCATGTTATATTTCATATTAACAAAAAGAAATCCATGAAACTTATTTACATGTTCCTAAGATTATTATTCGGTTGCATATTAATCGCATCGCAACTGACTGTAGGGTACAGAAATTATTGATTAGCGCCTTCGACTAATTATTAAACTTCAACAATGACATAAAAGTCCACTTTGACCACTGAAGAGAATCACATGATGAATAGGCAGCAGTCTAAGGGAAAAATAATATTTCCACATAGAAATTGCACTGCATATTTATTTGCAATTCATAAATAATCTGTAATGGGTTTATTTTACAGAATGTAGAAAAAAATTATTGTAAAATGTTTTCCTTTTACTCCAAACTAAAACACAAGCTAAAGGTCACAACTTTCGCTTATTTCAAAATATAGAAACATATTAATAGTGCATTGCAAACATGGCATTTTGTTTTTCCCAATGTGCATCTAAAATATAATTCTTAATGAGTTTTGGCCAGATTCTGGTGCCACATTGAATGACATTTAATTAGAAGGAAAGCAACTTTTATTAGATTCTGATATAGGCCACTGAGATTAGATGTTGATGTATTTAATAGCAGATCAATTCCATTGAGGCTTTAGAACAAGATTTTTAATTACAGCTATGAAAAAAATGTTGTGATCACTGGTTTATGTACATAAAACGAAAGCATCAGTGACTTCAAGTGGTTTGTGAATTTGTAGGTTAATCACATTGAAAAAAATGGAATAATTAATTATATATCCCAACTGTCCTGTATGCACAGATGCGGTTGAAGTTTTTGGAAGTGTCTGGCTTCCTGAGTATTGTGAATTGAGTGATAGTAGTCAGAGTAAATGTGTGTTTTGTCTTAGATATAAATTCAAGTCTCACATTGCTGTGTCCTAAATCCCCCAAGGTCATCAACCTTTGCCTAAAAATAGGTGAATTAGTTAACTATCGTACAGAAGATTATATATCTCATGACTTAGACCATTTTGCTGAAGAACTGAACCCTATTTTGTGAGGTTTTGTTTATGAGGGTATGTAATATAAATGGTGACAAAATTGTAGCACTTGAAGCAAGACAATAAAAATACTGTATATGGATTTTTTTGCAGCAGTTGAATTCACACAATGGGCTGATGTAGATTTGCACAAATCCTACTTTAATAAAGCCACAACTACTCCTGTATCCTGACTGAGCTGTTCATATCTTACGATATGTGTGTGTGCTATATGAAGTGAAGAGAGATTGCAGTCATAATCATTAGCTTGATGATGGTGAAGATGACTGGTGTTTTTATGTTAAATGTTTTAAAAATAAGTTAATAAAAAAAAAAACTGCATTCCACACTCAAAGTGCTACCAGAACTAGGGCTCATAAAGTAGGCTGCTAGCAGCAATATCAGGAAGACGAACAGCATGGGGTCTCCCTGGAAAGCAACAACTAGCAGTACGCTATAACAAAAGATCTATATTTCAGGCGCTACTGAACAATTCAGTTAATAACGGCGTCTAACTGGTCTGCAGCCCTCATAAAAAAATAGGCACTGTAGCCTAGTCCTGATGTTAAAACAAAATAAACAAATATATAAGAGCGCTAGCACCAGAAAATAATAAATAAAATATATTACTTACTAAATAATTGTAACAAATTCAAAAATTCATATAGCTTAACATGACTGACTGATAACCTGCCTAAAAATGGCCAAATCCCATGGACCCAGTTCCAGGATAGTTAGTTCATAGGTTTTAATGGTCTGAAGTAATATGGTGATATCCACTTAATGAAAAATGCTATAACAGGCTGGGAAATTACTGATTTTGCTATATTGAAGAGATATTACCCCAACACCCACCAACAGGGGTGTTTGAAGGAACCCTAGTGTTTTCAACAAGGATTTGATTTCTTCTAGCGAGGGAGGGGGAGGGACTGGTATTTTTGTGGGCAAATTTCCTTAGGGATTTCAGTCCCATGTTGAATCTAGAGCTGTGTGACATTATGTAAGAGGGACCCCTAGATATGGGTTTCCTTATTACAATGTCACTAGCCCAGACTGTCATAGCCTAGTGCTGTTTGTGGCATTTCTAAGCAAGGAGCACTAAGCAAGGAGCACTAGTGCAAGTAGCATTTTTGGAAGGGAGCATGCTGTTTTTTTTGTTATTCATTTCCTTTTTCAATCACTAGCAAGATCTGTGCTGATGATCTGCAGCAAATAACTTGCACCCAGGACAGCCAATAGATATTTGGGGCCCTGGTACAGCAACTGTTTGGGGCCCCCCTCCATAGGAGAGGGGGAAGAGAGATGTGTGCAGTCACACAGTAGTGCCGAAAGGGGGTGAGGCTATATAGTGTTGGGAGCGTGGGCGTGGGCACCTCTTTAGACATGACTTTATGTATGCAAACGGTGTTGCTCTCATCTACCTGTTATTGCAGCTTTCACAACCTGGTTCTGGATTCTTGTATGGATATTGGAATGTTGGGACCTGTTGGAAGTATAAATATGGCAAACCAAGCAATAAGTGAACAGAGTACATAAAACAGATCAAGCAGTATATAATACATACATTATAATAAAATATTACATTTATCACGCACCTGTAACATAGCAAGGTTGACAAAAGACAAAAGTTCAACATATCATGAGTTCTAGCTATGTTAATCCAGAGGAAATCAAAATTAAACTTCAGCATGATCTCTGTGAGAAACAAGATTTATTGAATAGAGCCTATTATATATATATATATATATATATATATATATATATATTGAATCTAAAAAGACCAGACACCTGTGGGTTGTGCTTGATTGGCTTCAAGCTGCCTCTCAGTGATTGCTAGCTATCAGGAAAATGTAGTTAACATTACTTTGAAACAAATCAAATTTTAGTGATTTGGGAATAGTACTATAATGTTTCTAATTCCTGAGTAGAAAATACCGGTAATCAATTATCATCAGCTATTTATATAGCGCCACTAATTCCGCAGCGATATACAGAGAACTCACTCAAATCAGTCCCTGCCCCATTGGAGCTTACAGTCTAAATTCCCTAACATACACACACACAGACACACAGACTGAGAGAGAGAGACTATGGTCAATTTAATAGCAGCTAATTAACCTACTAGTATATTTTTGGAGTCTGAGGGCTAGATTTACTAAGCTGCGGGTTTGAAAAAGGGGGGATGTTGCCTATAGCAACCAATCAGATTCTAGCTTTCATTTATTTAGTACCTTCTACAAAATGATAGCTAGAATCTGATTGGTTGCTATAGGCAACATCCCAACTTTTTCAAACCCGCAGCTTAGTAAATCTAGCCCTGAGAGGAAACCGGAGCATCCGGAGAAAACCCACGCAAAACCGCTTCGTGGCTGAATTGCTGTTGTTCCTAAAAGCTTCCACTTTCTAATAATATCACTTACAGTTGACTGTGCAATATCCAGCAGGGATGAAATTTCATGAACTGTCTTATTGCAAATGTGTCATCCTATCACAGTACCATGCTTGAAGCCACTGAGCTCTTCAGAGCGACTTATTTTGTATCACAAATGTTTGCAAATGGAGATTGTATGGCTAGGTGCTTTAATTTATACATCTCTGGCAACGGGTTTGATTGAAACACCTCAATTCAATAATTAACAGATGTGGCCAAATAATTTGTCCATATAGTGTAATTAAAACAGTAATGGTCATATTTATGAAGGAGGACCCTTGGCAGTGTATTCATCTTCTGCTCAAGACACAAAGGGCTAATTTTAATTTATTTCGATTTTTAGAAGCAGCATTGCAGTGATTGTAATTCAGCTTGTTACCACTGCACCAACTCATCACAGTGCATCAAAGAGATTAAACTTATCAAACTGTAGTCTTCTATGTTGCTATTTAGTAATCTACTTCTGGATGTGAGGAACTGAAAGTGGCCATGTTTTATAATGGTCTATACTACTTTTTAGTAACAACTGTGGTCGAAGTGCAAATTTAGGAGTGGCAGTATGGAAATGTAGAAATGGTGATATGGAAAATATAATAAAAATGTAAGTGAATGGAATTTGATAGTTTTACAATATAAGCAGTAGGAGAAGTGGCAATATGGCAGTATACTGTATACCAGCCCACGTTGACCACTGAGCAAGAGAACATCTTCATTTGGTCATATCATATATAATACTTGCCGTGTCTATGTGTCTGGGTAATTACCACTCAACATCTTGTGGTATTTTGTCATGATATTCAGTATTTCTGACATAGTGTATGCACAGGTCAGAACGATTGGTATTATATATTGATTCTTCTATATAAAATGTTTAAGAATACATACTTAGTCAGCTTCTCTTATTACAGAAGTCCCTTTCATTTAAGAAAAAATTAGCACCAGGGGTATTTAAATCGTGTTTTTTAAAAATGTCATAGTTAATATACTATTGGTTTATATTGGTAGTTATAGCAAATATCATATGAATAACTTAATCATAAAATGCCTAGAGTGTGTAGATGTAATATGCAGAATAAAATACTTTAGATATCATTAATAAAAATCAGATATATTATCTTAATTTGTTCCCTTGTTTCATTGTGAGGCCAACACAACAAAAAAATTATTTAATTCATTCTCCATTAAGGCTCTATCAATGGCAGAAACAAATTAATTTAAATACTTAAGGTTGGTGTGGATGTTGCTTTTCATAACACCTGAAAGGTGCTTTTATGACATGTAATATGTATTAATGTCACATAATCGAATGCATGCAAGATGGCTTCATTCACTATGTTGTTGCATGTTGAATTTGATGTTTATTCTTATAGCCTCTTTTGAATCCCTGTATCTGTACCATTGATGTTTGCACTATGGCATTATAACACTGCCAATATGCATACAGAAGTGTCTACTTGAGTAGTATAAATAGGGAAAGCTATTTTTTTTTGTTTTTGTAAATCCCATGGACTCTTCTATGTGTCAACAATGCTTGAGCTTTCCAAGTGAGAAGATTGAAGTCTAAACTATACACCATTGTGTTTATACCTGATAAATTGTTCTGCCTGTCTCAGCATTGAATTAATCCTAGAATCACAACTAACCTCATTTTGTTTTATTTATCTAGCTGACAATAGATTGCATTAGTCACTTGTTATCTTGATAGATTTGGAGTGGAGTGCCCACTAGCCAGTTACCACCTGAATGTGCCATTGTGTGGCCTTCCAACCTGGACTGACCCTGGCTAGGGGCTCAAATAAAAAGACAGATAAATATAAAAAACATAATTTTTTTTCAGAAACTGTCCACCACAAACTACACAGTAAAATCACTTGCTGAATTAACCAACTTCTTTAGTAGTCAAAACAAAGCAAGAAAAGTAGATTTCTCAGTGACAAGATTGTACTGGCACTGTTCTGATCCTCGAACACTCTGGAGTGCCACCTCCCCTATGTCCCTGCTGAAGTCAGCAACCATTACAAAGAGCCGCCCTGATTTTAGAAAGCACACTATGGCAAACTTGGCCTAAAACTAGACGGTGATGTGCCTCTCAAGACTCTTATTAGCCCACCAGAAACCCTGGACTGATGGGAACAGAAATTCCAAGCCAGGACCACGCACAAGTCTTTCATGTTTCATATGAGCTATTGTTATGTTAATTAGCCCACAATTTTTTTCATACCTTCCCTGTTACATACCACTTTATCACTAGGGGATTTTGCAAAGGCTACTTGCCCACCCTTTCTGTCCTCATTTTCCCTTCTGTGTTGGGCTCTAGTAGGACTGGGAGGGGGACTGGTGGGACAATAAGAGACACTTAATACTAGAGAAGTGGCTGGTTGTAACCTTTTCTTGCAAAAAGGTCTATTTTCTACTCTGGTATTCTAAATTTGTTCCCCACACAGTACCATAACTTCAATACTATACTATGCACCAAAACTGTCATAAATAGTATTGTCACATGGCAACTAAAACATAAATCCAGGGATTGTAGGCCTTTATTGACCAGGGGAGAAAGGAGTCCCCAAGTGTGCTTGCCCTTTATTAATTGGTCATCTACAAAACAAGTAATCCCACAACACATATAATTCCAGTACAAGTGATGGCTTTTCAAGAACCTACCTTCCTTTTCACTGTGGTTGACACAATGGTGTTGTGACTTTTTGCTGCCTATAACCATCACACACATATTTAGTAGACAGTTCTGATTAATAATACCAATCTATTGCCTTATAGAAGATGGTTACTTGAACACTATTAAGCATTCCATTAAACATAATGTTGACAATGACAACACTGACAGACACAATCTTTGGGAAGCATTGTGATGCCAAGAAAAAATTGCTAATAAGCACTGCTGGGAGACAAAAAAAATCAGTGTATTAAATTAACTGCATTAGGTATTTAAACAATGAATAGTAATCCTGAGAAATTAGCATTGTAAAGAAGGGGAGATAAATGTCAGTAACTGAGCTCCAGTCTAATGGGACACTGGCTGATCCGAAAGGGGGTAATGTCAAATATGTCGATTCATCATTTTTGTTTGATCTCGGTATGACTTTTGAGCTTCTGTGTTAATTAGCTTACAAATGTACAGTGGTGGGTAGGGAGGGAGAGGTGTTTATTTCAGTCACACACTAATTGTATTTGGAGCTAATTTCCTCAAGTGTCTACATTGAAAACCCGGAGGAAGGTGGGTATTAATTGAAACCAAAAAAAACAACAGATCAAAGGAGACTCCAATAACTGGGAATAGTTATTAAAGTGCACATTATCACATTCATTATTCATGTGTTTTTGCAGTATTCATTACAATTATATTTTAATAAGTAGATTGGATAGCTAGGAAACTTGAAGATAACATTTATTCACACATTTCAGAGTATTTATTTTTAACACAAAACAAAAGGGACAATTTCCATGCATTTGGGTCAGAAACAATTATCTAAAAATATTTTAATAATATGATTTATTTAACCCCCTTTTTATAATTGTAAGTCTTATAATAGAGAGCTTTTAGAACATTCATTGGTGATATACAAACAACATGATGTTTTTCTCATTAAAAGCAGGAATGTGTCTAGACATTAGTGCACCACTTACGGGTAATCCTTAAGTAAAATGACAATCTTGGCAACAAAGTGAGAGAGTACCACGTTGGAGCTGCAGGCCCTCCTCTTGTCCATGTTTAGGATGTATCCCCTGGGCTAAATTATCATCTATACCATGCATGGGTATAGCCATAAAACTATCCATTGGGATATACTTGTATAAAGTACAGTGAATATAAATGGTCTACACACCCTTATTGAAATTTCAAGTGTTTATGCCCCTTGTCAGACCTTTTCTCAACTGTATTCTGATCTTGCAACCAATAAAATTAAAGTGGAAATTAGACATTTTTTAGGAAAAATGAATGAAAATACAAACCAACAATACCCTGGTTGCAAAAGTAGCCAAACCCCTTAACTTATACCATGTGGAAGTACCTTTTGCTTTTCTCATAGCAGTGAGTCTTTTTGAACAAGTTTTCAGTCAAATTTGCACACCAGAACTTTACAAATGTGTCCCAGTCTTCTCTGCAAAAAATCTCTTTAAGGCATTTCACAGTTATTCAATGGAATTGAGGTCTAGACTTTGACTGGGCCATTCCAAAACCTTGATCTTCCTTTTCTGAATACATTCCTTGGTTGACTTGGATGAAACCGCCACACATCGTCAGTGGTTTAGTGCTCCAAACTGCCACATTTACTATAGGGTGGTTTAAGGCTGGGATTGTAAATGACTGATGATGTGTAATGGATTGAAAATTGCTAAACCCCCGACAGTTTGGTTAAAACCACTATCAAAACTGAAAGACAGTGTTTTTATGCCTGCTTCTCATTGGATTGATAGCTCGTTGAAAACATAAGAGAAGGAATCACTGATTTATGGATTATTGCAGAAATCATTACTTATTGATTAAGGGGCCAAATTAATTTATAATTAAATTATGGGACACATACGGCACATTTTATTTTTCATTATATTAAGTTGGCAATATTATTGTATAAGTACATTATTGGGGCATTATGTAGTGCCACATGAGTGCTTCATAAATAATTATAGCCCCCCCCCCTGTATAATTATATATTAATTTTTCTCACATAACATAATACAATAATATAATTAGTAATAAAATTATTTTGTGGCTTCAATCAATAAATAATGATTCCCTTATAATTTCTAAGTCAATGTTGACTCCTCATGCTTTGAATCGCAATATATCTCAAACTGCATGCAACTTCAGCAATCTCGCCGTTATAATCACCTCTTTAATTTGCCTATTTGGCTGGAAGTTTTTCCGGTGGTTTGTCAAACAGCAGCTTAGTAAATCTGACTGTTTGCATTTTGGTGATGTTAAAAATCAGGATGGCGATTTGTAAAGTGGTAGTTTGTTAAACTGTGGTTTGCAGCCTTTGGCATTTTGGCCTTAAGTAAATGTGGGGCAGTTTTAAAACCGCTGGAAAAAATGCTGGCAATGGGCTGCTTCATCAAACCTCCCTTAAGTAAAGCCCTTAGGGTTGTTATATCCACACAGCTAAAGGTATACTTTAAATAACCAAAAAAACTAATATAGTTATTTTATTTCAAATAGCTACTAATACCATTCACATAGATTTAGTAAAAGTCTGAATGTCTAAAGGTAGGATAGCTATAAAGATGTTTTTTTTTATATACAACATTTATGTCAAGCTTTCATTTCCTTTATGAAGACTCAGGGTCGGATTTACCGCTAGGCAACCTAGACACCTGCCTAGCGGCTTTCGGGGGCACAGCTGGGGGGGACAGGAGCAATTTGAAAAAAAGTAAAAAAAAATCGGCCCCTCCCCCGACTCGGGGCACCCCCTCCGCGACTCGCGACCCCCGTACGAGTGTTGGGTGCCGCGAGTCGGGGGAGGGTTGGTCGGGTGCCGCGAGTTGGGGGAGGGGCCACACGGGGCTAGTGTGGTGGCTGGTCTCCTCCCTCCTTCCTCTGTGTGGCCTGCTGTGTGTCACATGGGACGTGCACCACATGACAGGTGCCGCCCCATGTGTGAAGGGGATGAAGACTCCACAGCTCCTAGATGGAAAAATGTAAGTTGGGGGAGGGGTGGGGTAGTATTGTGTGTGTGTGTATGTGTGTGTGTATTAAGTGTGTGTGTGTATTATGTGTGTGTGTGTGTATTATATGTGTGTGTGTGTATTATGTGTGTGTGTGTGAGGGGCCACTGAGTCCGTGTATTATGTGTGTGTGTGTGTGTGTGTGTGTGTGTGTGTGTGTGAGGGGCCACAGCGTCCGTATATTATTTGTGTGTGTGTGTGTGTGTGAGAGGCCACTGCGTCCGTGTATGTGTGTGTGTGTGTGTGTGTGTGTGTGTGAGAGGGGACACTGCGTCCGTGTATTATGTGTGTGTGTGTGAGGGGCCACTGTGTGCGTGTATTATGTATGTGTGTGTGTGAGGGGCCACTGCGTGCGTGTATTATGTATGTGTGTGTGTGTGTGTGTGAGGAGCCACTGCGTGCGTGTATTATGTATGTGTGTGTGATGGGCCACTGCGTCCGTGTATTATGTGTGTGTGTGTGTGTGAGGGGCCACTGCGTGCGTGTATTATGTATGTGTGTGTGAGGGGCCACTGTGTGCGTGTATTATGTATGTGTGTGTGTGTGTGTGTGAGGGGCCACTGCGTGCGTGTATTATGTGTGTGTGAGGGGCCACTGCGTGCTTGTATTATGTGTGTGTATGTGTGTGTGAGGGGCCACTGTGTGTGTGTGAGGGGCCATTGTGTGTGTGAAGGGGGGGCCCAAACCGACATCTTGCCTAGGGCCCCATGAGGTGTAAATCCGGCTCTGTGAAGACTAGTGAACCAAGAGACTGAGAAAAATAAACTGGCATGAGTTAATCTGAAGTTTGGAGATATGTAGAATGTTCAGGATAGAGTTAATACAAGGTCTTACTCTATGACTAGATTCGCCAGGAGTTCAGAATGTAAAAAAGGTGTGACTAGTGAATGGGATGGGATTTGGGGATTTTGGGTGCTAATTATTATGCATTAAAGACTCCAATGTGCTGTAAGTGATAGAGGAGAAAGGTAAGGGCATGGGACAGTGGTGGGGAACAGTGAAGTAAACTTAAAAGTACCCCAAACAATATTCAAAGTATATCTGCTGGATTTGCTGTAAATATATAATGGCTTTATTCTTATTTTATCAAATTACATTGTTTACAGTTTGTACTATGGAGATACGCTTCCAACTAATTTAAACAAATATATTTGCAATTTAATTTGTTAAGGAATCTAATTTGCACTTGTTTCAGAATAATTATTTTATTATATTTAATATAGAACATGTATTGTCCCTGTGAATCTTGCACAGAAGCTGTTGATCCATTTTCATGGATGTCAGCATGGGGGATAACTGACTCCCCCTTTAAAAACGTACAATCCGCTAAAGCATGGGCAGAGTTTCAATAATAAATGTTGTTAAGTCTGGCCACAGAAACAGGTGTAGGTACCATAGGGCAATTCAGGTATGGTTCCACCACTCCTTGTCGATACGTTGCAGAATTGGGTTTCTCTCCATCTTCTTGTTTGTTAAAAAAGAAAATTTCTGTATTATTCCTATCAAAATAGATTTTTTTATTATTGTTAATATATATTCTTTTTCCTCAATGGTAATTTTTCTGAATTTCATTATTACATTCATTGCCATTGGCAATATGCAATTATGTTTTACTGTATGAATGACTAAAGAGTTTTTGCATGCCTTTCTTTGGCAATGAACAAACATTGAATCCCTTCATGATGCAGCAAAAAGATTATTTTGTTGGGGGGAAGGGGGCAATTTAGTGCCCCACCCCTTTTTTTGACAGACACACAATATCTTCATGTGCCTATTGGCATCGACTGGGCAGAGTATGCTGCCCGGCCGCTCTGATTGTGTAATCAGAGCGGCCGGGCAGGATCTCTGCCAGGTCTCTGTTAACAGGCATATGGATGTATTGTGCAGCTGTCTAGAAAATGGAGTGGGGCACTCACAAGCACGCACCTGCTAGTGGAGAGGGGGATCGGCCCAATTGCCCCCCCGGATCCGCCGGTGATTTTTGACAAGCTTACCATTTAGTAACCTTAACAGCGAACTGTGTGCCATGGCTACTAATTCATCACTACCTAAAACATTATCTTCTAAGTGTGTTTCATCTTCCTCAATGATCAACTTGGCTCCCATCTTCACAACCAATCAGATCAGCATCTTCATATCTGACCACTGTCTGTTCACTATGAGCACACATACAGCTAAAAGATGTACAGCTTGCTTTTCTGACCACTCGCATAAGCAGGTGCCAATAGTTTAACAGGAAATAATAAGTAAAATGTTACCAATGCCACAATCCTTTCAGCTAACAACTTTGTCCATATCATCAAAGGGGGCAGCAGGTTATAAATATCAACATTTTCCAATATTTTTGGATGTAACTTACTATAATAATTGATGGCATTTATTTGATCATGCTGTCTCTCAACCATAGACTAGGTAGGATTCCATCTAGTTGGAAAATCACATATGAAGGTACATGTCATTTTGTTTCTGTACAAGCCACTAATTCACAAAATGTTGCAGATTCACAAATTTGAAAACCATCATTCCTAAAGCGATCGTTTTGGCTATGAGCACATTTGGGAAGAGTGCTCTAGATGCAAGCTGCTGTACTTGTTTCCTCTTTCTAATACTTCCAGCACTTATGATTGGAGATTATAGCTGTGACTATGGATTTTTCTTGGTGCACCTCCAGTCCCATAACAATCAACAAGTACAGCATCACCACTATCACCATCAGAAGACACAATAAAACTAAATGTACAATTATATATTTTTTTTATTATTATTATTATTATTATTATTATTATTTATTTATTTATAAGTCACCACAGTTTCTGTAGCACCAACTACAGAAGCAAGTAACAAATAGATTGGGGAATGCACATAAGTAGCACAGATGAATGTGAGCAAAGCTATGGGGACACGGAGTGCAGCAAAACACATGATAGGAGGTACAAGAGAGTCAGACAGTAGACAGACTTAGGACAATAGTAGAGAGGACCATGCCCATGAGAGCTTACATTCAAGAGGGAGGGGTGGTGAGAGACAGTAGATTAGCTCGGAGAAAATGGAGATGGCAGGCGAAGGAAGAGGAGGTGATGGATAAGATGGTCAGGAGGTGGTAGGATAGGCAAGCTTGAAAAGGTAAGTTTTGAGTGAGTGTCTGAAGGACTGAAGGTTGGGGGAGAGTCGAGTGAGGCAGGGTAGGGAGTTCTAAAGAATGGGGGCAGCATGGCAGAAGTCCTAGAGGCGAGCATGAGAGGAGGTAATGAGAGGTGAATTGAGGCGGAGGTCAGAGGTGGAGCTGAATGGTTAGGAAGGTATGTACCTCGAGACAAGGTTAGAGATGTAATGGAGAGAAGTGTCAGTAAGGTCTTTGTAAGTGAAAGTAAGGAGCTTCAACTGAATTTTGAAATGGATGGAGAGCCAATGAAGGGATTTACGTAGAGGAGTAGTAGCCATGGGCCATACATATATGTGTTTTTAAATTGAGAGCAACTTACATTTCTGTATTGTTTGTCTGAGAGGCATGATGATGTCAGTAGCTGAGTTGGAGTGCTGGCGCTGTATTGCCATTTGGAGGCTTCTGGGGTACCTCTGCTAAGTTAGCTCTCAATTTAAAAACTCATGTATGTATGGCCCAAATATATGGGACTCTCACTGAATTAGAACCACTCTATTAGCAAAAGCACTGTGAAGTGGCGGGTGGCTTAAACATACATTTGCAAATGTGTGCAACTGAGACTTTTGCATTTTAATGTACAAGTAGAAATTGCAGCTCCTTTGCTGGCTATAGCAGTGTGCTCGGGGATTTTTCTCAATTTTACAAACAGAAAGCACATGTTCATTAGTGCAAAAGCAATAGGCAGGCTGACAAATAATATTCCAAAGTGTGAATTCCTTAGAATCAAGAGGAATTGCTCCAACCCGCAAGATTTCAAAATCAGGGCTGAAGAGCAGAGAAACAGATTAATTGCAAGAGGTTACAGTGATAGATCTGTTAAGAAAGCTTTGAGATTAGTTAACCAGAAATATCGTATTGATTTAATTTTTTCCTCGACTAAGAAGGACTCCTACCATTAGATTCATTGGTGATTTTTGCAATGAATGGAGGCAAATTCAGTCAATAATTCAGAAGAATTGGTTAATCCTCCTGTCTGATATAGATTTAAGAAAAATCTTAAAGGATAAAGTCCAATTCAGTTGGAGGCGCACCAATAACTTAAGGGATAAACTGATAAGGAGACATTTTACCTCTAAAAAGAATAGTGAGAAGATCATGGGATCTTTAGATGTGGATGTTGTAGACTAGAGTCTGTGAGCATATGGTGATCCTACTGGCCTGAGATGCTTTGGGATAGACACGATTACTTTGGGAATCCGAGGAGGAGATCTAGAGAGACAATTATTACAACAGGAAAGTAGATGGATCTATATTTTGAACTCCCTTACTCCATCTGGACTCAATGGAGGGAGTTTAATTCCCCTCAGAGTATCGCTGCGCTAAACCTATTACCGCTATTACGGTAAATTTAACTCTGCTTTCTGCTTGCAGCTCAGAAAATAACAGTATTTAAGCGCACTATTACCTTGATAACAGTAATAGTGCGCATGCCGTGTTACTTTTTACAATAACGCGGCCAATTGAATTCCCCCCAATGAGTACAATAGTTATACAAGTTTTTTTATGATCTGGTTTTATGTTACTCTTTGAGATTTAACAGCAAAGTCAGAATGCCTTTTATTTAAACAAGGACTTGTTTTTTTTCTTCAATTTAATTGCCATCAGATTATGTATATATTATTATCTCTGGAATTAAGATTGTAGAAGTGTTCTGCTAATTAGGTGAAGAACAATGATGCCAAGTTTTACTCTAGAATGTATCGTTATTGTCTCCAACAGAAAACTAGAAATATCTGAGATCTATATGATATCTCCACACTCCAGGAATGGATGTAGTGGAATCACCCATTTTTTTGAAGTCATACAGCAATATAGTATATCGGATAGGTATGAAGACCTCTTTGTTTGAAGACAAAATATCAATAATGTAGTGTAGTGTAGTAAAAGATGATACCAAACACAGATTTAGGATACAACCATGTATTTAGAATATCTGTCTAGTCCAGGGGTTGGCAACCTTTTTCTATCGGAGTGCCACCTAAAATCTAGTGAAGCCCAGGTGTGCCAGTTGGGTGTGATATATATATATATATATATATATATACAGGGGCGCGCGTCGGTGCTGTAAACAATACAGCACCGCTGCGGACGCTTCTTTGACAGCGCCGCGGCTGCTCTATAGGACAGTGGCCACTTAGTTAGCGCAGGGGGGGGTTCCTAGAGACTCAGAAACCCCCCCTGTGTGCGCCACTGATTTATACACACACACACACACACACACACACACACACACACACATACATACATACATACATACATACATACAGGGCTGCCTAGAGAAATTCATGGCCCCAGTATAGCAACTTCATGTGTCCCCCTTTATAGCCAAGCATGATAAAAAAAATGTGCGGCGGCACAACATTTTTTTTGCCATGCAAGTGGTCGTACAATTGGGGGCGTGCAGTGCATCATTGGGGGCTTGTCTAGCAGGTGAAAAGCACCAGGCCACCCTCTTACAGAAAAATGCATTACTCACACATGCCCCCTTGCTCAGCAGCTTTGCTCACATATGTCCCCTCTGCCCACATGCTTTAATCACACTTGCCCCCCCTCTGCCCAGCACCTTTAGTCACACATGCCCCCTCTCCAGCACACCTTCTTACCTTATTCTCCACTGCACAGCATGGGAAGATATCCAGCAGCTCGCCGAGTACCATGTGACCACTGCAGTCACATGACCCGGCGTCTGAAGATACCTGAGCTGAAGGGGATTTAGCTATTACCGATCCCCCCTGCACTCAATAAAAAAACTAAAAAAAAAAAACTTTTAAAATAAAAAATGTATTTTCAAAGATAGGTCTCCAGTGGGGACTCGGGCCACCAAGCAGGCCCGGGCAATTTGTAGCCGCCCCCTTCCCTCTCGGCTATATATATATATATATATATATATATATATCATTTTATGAGGCTAATATCATATTAACAGTAAGGGACCAGCAAAATAACGTTATGCCGCACAGTAGTGCCCCAGTTCACATCATACCTCATAATTGTGTCCCCAATTCATCTTATGCCTCATAGTTGTGCCCACAATTCATACTTTGCCACAGTTGCCCCCATAAATATATAGTATGCCATAGTTGCCCCCAGAAACACATAGCATGCCACAGTTGCCCCCAGAAACACATAGTATGCCACAGTTGCCCCCAGAAACACATAGCATGCCACAGTTGCCCCCAGAAACACATAGTATGCCACAGTTGCCCCCATAAATATATAGTATGCCACAGTTGCCCCCAGAAACACATAGTATGCCACAGTTGCCCCATAAATATATAGTATGCCACAGTTGCCCCCATAAATATATAGCATGCCACAGTTGCCCCCAGAAACACAAAGCATGCCACAGTTGCTCCCAGAAACACATAGTATGCCACAGTTGCCCCCAGAAACACATAGCATGCCACAGTTGCCCCCAGAAACACATAGTATGCCACAGTTGCCCCATAAATATATAGTATGCCACAGTTGCCCCCAGAAACACATAGTATGCCACAGTTGCCCCATAAATATATAGTATGCCACAGTTGCCCCCATAAATATATAGCATGCCACAGTTGCCCCCAGAAACACATAGCATGCCACAGTTGCTCCCAGAAACACATAGTATGCCACAGTTGCCCCCAGAAACACATAGCATGCCACAGTTGCCCCCAGAAACACATAGTATGCCACAGTTGCCCCATAAATATATAGCATGCCACAGTTGCCCCCAGAAACGCATAGCATGCCACAGTTGCCCCCAGAAACACATAGTATGCCACAGTTGCCCCCAGAAACACATAGCATGCCACAGTTGCCCCCAGAAACACATAGTATGCCACAGTTGCCCCATAAATATATAGCATGCCACAGTTGCCCCCAGAAACGCATAGCATGCCACAGTTGCCCCCAGAAACACATAGTATGCCACAGTTGCCCCCAGAAACACATAGCATGCCACAGTTGCCCCCAGAAACACATAGTATGCCACAGTTGCCCCCATAAATATATAGTATGCCACAGTTGCCCCCAGAAACACATAGTATGCCACAGTTGCCCCCAGAAACACATAGTATGCCACAGTTGCCCCCATAAATATATAGTATGCCACAGTTGCCCCCTATAAATATATAGCATGCCACAGTTGCCCCCATAAATATATAGCATGCCACAGTTGTCCCCATAAATATATAGCATGCCACAGTTGCCCCCACAAATACATAGTATGCCACAGTTGCCACATAAATATATAGCATGCCACAGTTGCCCCCATAAATATATAGCATGCCACAGTTGCCCCCATAAATATATAGCATGCCACAGTTGCCCCCATAAATATATAGCATGCCACAGTTGCCCCATAAATATATAGCATGCCACAGTTGCCCCCATAAATATATAGTATGCCACAGTTGCCCCCACAAATGCAAAGTATGCCAAGTATATATGCCCCTCAATTTGCTGCCCTTACTTACCTTTGTAGACTCGTCTTTCTGGAGAAACCTGGGAGCTGCTTCAGCAAAGCAGCCGATGATGGCCGAAACGGAGCTTCTGCGCAACGGAGCTTCTGCGCATGCGCAGAAGCTCCGTTTCGGCCATCATCGGCTGCTTTGCTGAAGCAGCTTCAGCGTCGGCGTGCCAGACAAAAGTGGTCAGCGTGCCACGTCTGGCACGCGTGCCGGGGGTTGCCGACCCCTGGTCTAGTCTGTAGAGCTTTAACTCGTAATGAAGATGAAGTATAAACCATCACAGATTTACTATATAAACATGTATTTAGAATATTTGACTGTCTTATAGGGATCAAATACTTATTTATGACTTTAATAGCAACAGTCTAAAATACTTTATTGATTTTATTATGTAGTCCCTTTCACGTCACATACAATTCACCATATCACATTTTGAGCATTTCATGTATTTTTATTGCATTTCACTTTAGTGTTCACTATACTTCATTTCACTGTATTTTGATATAGCACTCACATTCTCATCATCCAATGTCTTAGTGGATGTCTTTCATATTTGTATTGATTTCTCACTTTCACTTCTTTTTACCAATCCATCCGAACCATTATTTTAGTATATTTTTTAGTATTTGCATGATGACTTGAAATCAATAATAATTATATAATTGCACATAAAAATATATTTTTAATAAATATATATATTAAAAACATATAAAATAAATTAAAAAAACATAACTTCTTTTTGAATAAATAATTAAAAAAATGAACACATTAAAAAATAATAACTAAATAAAAAAAAATGAAATTTTTTTTAAAAAAAATCTTCCAAAACACATGATTTATATATATAATAATTGAATTCTATCTACTTACTTATATGCCAATTTGCTTTTATATACGAGGATAAAATCTACTATGTTATTTAATAACATCTAAGTCAGGGTTTCCCAAACCCAGTCCTCAGGGCTCCCCAACAGTGCAGGTTTTCCATATCTCCTTGCTGGAGCACAGGTGTATTCATTACTGACTGACACATTGTAACAGATCCACAGGTGGTCCTAATTATGTCACATGTGATCCAGAAAACCTGCACTGTTGGGGAGCCCTGAGGACTGGGTTTGGGAATCCCTGATCTAAGTGATTATGTAGCTATAGGAGTGAAGGAATATACATTCAAGGGCTTTTTGTTGTCTTGATTCTAACTCTGGTCTTTAAGATTAAAACTGTTAATCTGTTAGATTAGCACCCCCTCACCTGTATTGTCAATTATACTTAAAACTTTTTTGATTCCGGAATGATGATGATTCTATTCCTAGTGTGATTCCAAATTTCTAGTTAGGTTGCTAATGTCCATTACAACCAAGAGTACACAGCCAACACGGTAGTGTTTGGTAAATAACAATCGGGCAGTCAGTCATACACAAATGAAGGTTAGAAAGTTGCAAGACATTGTAATGTTTCATTCTAATGCATAGCGTTCGCAGACGCACGTAGAGCAGAAATCGTCCTTTTGAAGGAACATTGTAGTCACTCATGGATGCACAGTGCACGGGCGTGGGTACATGGTAGTTGCACACGAAGTCATTAGGCTGCATATGTCACAATATGAGTCTTATTGACTTCCGACATTCGTAGCTGTCAGATACCTGCGATTGCACACGACCGCTTGCTGTGCTCAGTAAGTGTGACCTGATGACTCATGCCCAGTATGTATGCACTTAGCCATGCTATCAATGTCACGCTTAAAAATTTGTTAAAACTGATGATTTTTGGCCTATAGTCAAATAGTGGTTGGCCACCAGTATGTCTGGCTTAAATTTACTGGATGTGAAGCTTTCTTTATTTCTTATTTGTAAAGTTGTATGTAATAGTGAATTGGCAGTTATGACACTCTCTGGTATTTCAATATCAGGTTAATTTATTGTAAAAACAAGTATACTTTTTCAGTTAGTATAATAATGCTATTGTTTGGTGGTGGCTGCAGGACATTCTATGCATTCCAGAAGTTTTTTGTGGTGCAGTGATTTTTATGTTATATAACTGCTGAATGGAAGCTGCATCTAGCTGTCTGTTTCCTCATCATCATCACTAATCAACACACCTTTACAAGCACTTTCTGAATATTAGTTGTCGATTATCATTTACTTTGGTGGGCATTGTCTCAAGTATCTACACACACAATTGCTTTGCATTGCACACAACTGTCAAATTGTTTGTTACCGAGTATTGGTTCCTCTCTTGCTCAATGTACTAATGGTATTTGGTGTCCTGAGCACATTTCCCTGTACTAGATTTCGGTTTATCGCATAGTGGTAAATTTTCAGCCTCTTCTATTCAAATTGAGCATTTCCTCTTCCTTTGGCAGTTTGTGACTGTGCCTACACCAAAGGAGCTGATCCATTATATTTACACCCATAACACCTGCTTAACCTAAAATGCCATTTCATATTTATCATTTTGAATCCATTTTCCTCTAAGTCATTTTGTAAAATAACGCCTAATGATTTGCCAAAGTGGAATTCAGTGCATGACATATTGGACAATCTCACATTCACAGACTAATTCATATTTTTCGAGCTCACTAGTTTAGAATAGTGCGTCAGTATTTGAAGTGCCGCAGAGACACAAAGAACTAAATGACAATACAGTACAGTAAGGTACAATAAATTGTATTTTTGATTTCCAATCATTCTGTGATACTCAGAAACTGTTGGGCACTAGGACCCAGTGAAACAGGACTGTCTCACAGCATATAACTGGAGAGACTTTAAGAACTAGAAAGGTCCAGTCTGTGAGGTCTGCTGGAAGGTTCTGTGCTTTGTTGACAGGAAAAATGATGAGACTGTGGAGACAGTGATTCAAGGAAGCAAAGTAGCAGAGAGAGGGCTGATGAGCCTTGTAAAAAGAGAATATAGAGGAAAACAGATAAAAAGGACAGCTCACAAACTGGAGTGACACCAGCAGTGACCAGGAGAACTGATAGAGGGACAGAGGAGCAGCAGTGAGCAGGAGAACTGATAGAGGGACAGAGGAGCAGCAGTGAGCAGGAGAACTGATAGAGGGACAGAGGAGCAGCAGTGAGCAGAGGTGGTGAGACAGTGAGAAAGAGATCTGAGACAGACATTAAATAGTGTGAGAAAGATAATGTTATAAAGAGAAACTGATAAAGTTATAGAAAGAGATAACAGAAGAGGGTGAGACAGTGAGATATATCATACTTGCCAACTCTCCCGGAATGTCCGGGAGACTCCCGCATTTTGCGAGAGTCTCCCGGACTCCCGGGCGAGTGTGGCAATCTCCCGAATTCTGCCCACTTCACTAGGAAGTGCCAACTTCCTAGTTAAGTGGGCAGAATTAGATCCCAAACGCCGCGATTCCCAATGAATCTCAGCGTTTAGCCCCGCCCCCCGCTGTCAAATGACGCAATTTGCGGCATGACATCACAGGGGGTGGGGCCGAAATGACGCGATTTTGGCCGCCCCGCCCCCTCACGCCCCCCTCCACTGGCTGGCTCCCGGAAGGGAGCTGAAAAAAATTGTAGGTAAGTATGAGATATATCTACCTATTTACAAGTGACAATATCCCTGACAGGAAAGCAACAAATAGTTTCACATATTTATCAGAATATCAGTATTATTTATTCCTCCCAACTTATAAGAAGAAATGTACTGAACATTTGGCTAAAAGTTGTTTAATCACTAGATCAGTATGATGTGTGTCCAGTGACAGAGACTCTTACCTCACAGTCACACAGAACCTCCATTATAACTGTAACTAACTGTCACCTCAGAGACATCCTCCATCTTGTGGTCGTCACTTCAGGAACATCCTCCATCTTGTGGTTGGCATCCCTATTGCCTAGCTACATCTATTACCATAAAGACTACTGATTGTTTATAGAGAAAGGACAAGTTTAATTCTTTTATTTGATATGTTATGTGTAGAAATGTAAAATAAAGTGTATAAATCTGCTGTGCAATTTAAATAACTGTTGCCAAAACACTCAAAGGCAGTATATATTGATTTAGATTAAGAAAAAAATATTTGTGAGTAGCATTGTTTATAAATAGAAAATTGTAAATATATGATATTTATTGCTAATCATTATTTGCCTCCAAAACAAACATTTTAGTAATATATTTTTCCTCGATAATAAATTTGACGTTACTTAATTATTAGGGGCATATTCAATTGTTGAATATCCCCGCGGCGTTAAAACTATTACCGTTATAACGGTAATAGTAAGCTGGATTTCAGCTCGCGGCTCAGGGAGCTGCGAGCTGAAATCCAGCGAGAAAACTACCGTAATAAGGTTTTTTACGCGCACTATTACCGTAATAATGGTAATAGTGCACGGAGCGTGAGATTTTCAGCGTTTCCACCAACAATTGAATATGCCCTAATTGTGTTGGGTACCTGAGGGTTCTCTGCCCCACTGCCATGTCATGAACCAAGCAACATCCGGAGACCAGGTACGATCCGCACTACACTCTAACAACACCTACCAATTGGAGTGTTACAATTCTACTTCAGAAGTTAATGATACTATTTCCGTTGTGTTACACTATAGTGGCCCAGCATATTATAATGTACAATGTCACTGTACATATTACACTGAGCAGTCCAAACCATATTATACCTAGTTATTATACATTTTATAACCAGCTGCACCAAAATACAATGTGGCTGATGCAGAGTGCATATTTACACCTATATGCTGAGTAGGAGGATCTTCAGATGCATCCAGCTCTGCACCAGTAGTACGTCAGGTATACATTAGATACATGCAACCTGTTCATAAGCACAAGTATGTTTTTTTAACATTTGTTTTGATAGCTAAAAACAAATTTGCTATTAGTTTTAAAAACCTCTATAATACAGCGGGTATAATCTTCCTTCCTTCTACAGATAGAAGCAGCGAAAAATTTATTCTAACATACAATGGCATGAGCAATGAAAAAAAGCACTCAGCTTCAAAGGTCAATCTGCAATCAGTCAATCAGAAGTGGCTAACTCATACTAGTGACCGTTATTTACTCTGAACCTCAAGCATCCGCAAGTGATATCGCTACTGACAGACGTCTCCATGCAGGTCTGAATCGGTTTGCAATCACTCCCTTACTGCACTTGGTCTGTGCTTTCCTGCTGCTTCCCTCCCTCATTTAGCCTCTCTAAGTATAAAAAGGTGCAGGAGTCAAAACTACATAAACTACATAAACGTATGATTTTATTTGTGAGCATGTAGAATATAAATTTGTATATTTTATGCTACACAAATGAAAGGACACCCAACTCAGCATGAGCACCAATATATCCAGCAGTAACTGTACCAAACACATTATATTAAGAAGTGCAAGTTTTAAAACATGTTAACAACATGCCTTCAACAGGCTAAAATGAATAGATAATAAAATAATAGATAATAAGATATTAAATCATGAGGGGCCTGATTCATTAAGGAACTTAGGCAAGAGATTTCTTACTTAAGTCTCCTGGACAAAACCATGTTAAAATGAAAGGGGTGAAAGCTAGTTTTCCATTTTGCACATAAGTTAAATATTGTCTGTTTTTCATGTAGCACACAAATATCAACTTTAAATTTCAGTGTATAAATAAGTTATCAAGTATTTGTGTGCTACTTGAAATAACAGCCAGTATTTAACTTGTGTGCAAAACAGAATACTAGTTTTCACCCCTTTCATTTTAACATGGTTTTGTCCAGGAGACTTAAGTAAGAAATTTCTTTCCTGAGTTCCTTAATGAATCAGGCCCGAGATTTATTACACTTCATGTGAATAAAACTTTATTTCAGTTTAGTTTGTGTTTATTTGGGATTAAATCTGTATTGTGGGGGGAGGGATTTGGATCCAGTAAGTAAAAAGATCTAAGAGGTAAAAATAAAAACAAGACCTAATATACACCTATTTTCTAGTTGTTGGAGATCAAACCAATATCATACATACAGTGATTCAGTTCTGTGTCCAGTATGCTGGGCAGAGAATGGATCACTGATTTCTGTTCTAATCAAGTGCAGACATTATTAAGTATTTGAGCTCCACCCAAAATGCATTTTCAATTATAATGCCCATCCATATTAATTGTTTTAATTGTAACCAACCCTCACTCAATTAGCAGAAAATGATCCAGACGAACACACCACATATGCACACGCACGCGCGCACACACACACAAATACCAGGACCAAGTCAGAAGCCAATTAACCGACTAGTATGTCTTTGGACTGTGGGTGTAAATCAGAGCACCCCGAGGATGGCCATGAGCATATGGAGTGAGCATACAAACTATACACAGTTTGCAGCCTTAGAACTAAACACTCTGTCCCAGCACAGCAAGGTAGCAAGTTTAGTAATAGCAGCCAGACTGGATGGGAATTTTCCTCAGCAGCCAGCATGCCATGAAGTTTGCTTAAAGCCACATTTAATATGAAAAGAATGCACAAAGAAGCTATAAATTACTGATGTGCATGAGACCCATTCATGATTTCTCTATTAAAAAGGTTCCAATAACTGAGCTAATTATCTCAAGACTCCTTGTTATCTCTGGCAAGTGCTCTTGTAAGCAATCTACATTCTGTCCCACATCCATGCTGTGATTATTCTTTAGTGTAGTAATATAATCAAGTGTCTATTTTATTTGTCATCAAGTAATAATAGAAGGTAGGGAAGCATGGTTATACCAGAACTATACACACTTCCTTTAATCCAGGTTATTCATCCTCAACACTACTACAAGAAGTACCAGGAACAAGGTTAAATTTACAAGCTGAATGTATGAATTTCATATCATGCAGATGTGCGTTTTACACATATTTTGTAGCTGCTTCACAAGAAAACATACTATTATGTGTTTCCATAAATTGATCAAGATTCCGTCCAATTCCATTTATCAACTTTATCACGTTTGTAAATAATGGTGCATTATAACAGGGGCATTTCGGGCTGTAACCTGGGGAGGAAGCATACCTGCAAGGAAACCCAGATCTTGTGCAATTAAGGCTTTGATATGGGAGGAGGTGAACTGGGGTGAAGGGTTACTGCATACTCCAAAGAACTAGGTTGAGATATTTTTGCTTTTATTGCAAAGTACGTGAAGTGTGAGGTTTGCTGTGTATATTAATACACTGTGTGCACTCATTAATTATTAAGTGATAATTGTTCCTGAATGGATCTTAAAAATATCTAAGTGTTTCTGTGGTTGAGCAAACATAAACAAAGCATAAGCTTTCAGGCCCCTTGTTTGAGCTTCAATCAGAGTCAATGGTACTTGTAATCTGCCACTATATGAATATGAAAGTGTGAGTGAGACTATACAGAATGCTAACTGAGGGGTTTGTTCACTTTGAGTACACTTGTATGTATATCTAGATGGGTGCAATTTGCAAATCCCCACCTCTGGCAATACCAGCAATAGTGAAATTATACAGAATTGGCATAATACCACAGGATTTGCCCCAGTCCCTACTAAACCACTAGGGGTTTAAGTAGTTATTTATTTTACAAATCTAAACATTTTAAACCCTTAAATATATTTTATGCATTAATGCTCAGGTGCACTGCGCTAATAATACATTGCAGTGACCACATGGAATATATCTTTTTCCGCTTCTTGGGCCTGATTCATTAGGGATCTTAACTTGAGAAACTTCTTATTTCAGTCTCCTGGACAAAACCATGTTACAATGCAAGGGGTGCAAATTAGTTTTCAGTTTTGCACATAAGTTAAATAGTGCCTGTTTTTTCATGTAGCAAACAAATACTTGATAGCTTATTTGTGCACTGAAATTTAAAGTTGATATTTGTGTGCTACATGAAAAAACAGTCAGTATTTAACTTATGTGCAAAACAGAATACTAATTTGCACCCCTTGCATTGTAACATGGTTTTGTCCAGGAGACTGAAATAAGAAGTTTCTCAAGTTAAGATCCTTAATGAGTAAGGCCCCATGTGTGGATTGTGGAAAAGGAAGACTGACAAAAGGCCATCAATGACCAAGTGCAAAATTCAAGTGAAAGCATATTTGTTGAAATCAAGGGCAGCAACTATTCCTCTCCCTAAATTAGCTTCAGTATGTGCTTACCAAAATTGTGCATAAATTTGCCCCAATTTTTCTGTCTACCTTTAGCATTTATACTACAGTAATAATTTTTCCTCATCATTTTTCATAATTTTTTATGTAAAAAAACCCTTCTCAATTAAGTCACAGCAGCTCAAATGACAGCAGCCACAGCTTTTTGACGTGTGTTAAATGACACTATGACATTGTGGGAGGAGATTCAGCTGTCTGTAAAAGAATGGAGAGGTAATATTTTATTGTCCTAGAAGTACGGTGGATAGTCGCGCTAGCACTGAACAATGTATTTTATGTTCATGGTTCATATCTGAATATTAAATTGGTGGTGTTTAATTTGAGATTACAGTTCTCAGGTTAACATCTTTAAAAAGCTTGGAATATTAGGACCTCTCATTCCTACAATATCTAATTACACACAGAAAGTAATTAATAGTAAGTAATATATTGTAAGTCATTTTTGAGGGATTTGCCTTTTGTTATAATGTCAGAAATGTGTATTTTGAATTCAGTTGTATACAACTTGCCTGGCTATTGGATAATTGGTTCACTATGAACATGGAGGGGGACTTTTTTAAAAATATATTTAACATAACACTTACAAAAAGAGACACATGAGCATTTGCTGTACAATCATTGTAAACAGAATGTGTTAAACAGTTTTGCAAAATAAACCAACTGTGACCTGAAAACCGCTCTGTAATTATTTTATAGGTTGTACATAATTTACATAGAAACAAGAGAGAGATTGTGTCTCGCGTATAGATTAAGTGGTGCTGCAGATTTTTTTATTTTTTGTGGGGTACAGAAAAAAAAGGCGGAGGGAAGATGTTTTTGAGGGCAAAGAAGGTTTAAGGCAGCACAGTGGCCTAGTGGTTAGCACTTCTGCCTCACAGCACTGGGGTCATGAGTTCGATTCCCAACCATGGCCTTATCTGTGTGGAGTTTGTATGTTCTCCCTGTGTTTGCGTGGGTTTCCTCCGGGTGCTCCGGTTTCCTCCCACACTCCAAAAACATACTGGTAGGTTAATTGGCGGCTATCAAAAAATTGACCCTAGTCTCTCCCTCTCTATCTGTCTGTGTGTGAGTGTGTACCTGTATTAGGAAATTTAGACTGTAAGCTCCAATGGGGCAGGGACTGATGTGAATGAGTTCTCTGTACAGCGCTGCGGAATTAGTGGCGCTATATAAATAAATGATGATGATGATGATGATGATATTCCATTCAGCAACTATTAATAGCTTAGTCGCATTACAAATGTGCATTCTTAGTTTGTCAGTGGGTTTGCTCAGAGTTAAAGGTGTAAATGGAATTATTTTATAGGTTGTAATTATTTTATATTATTTTATAGGTTGTACGTAATTTACATAGAAACAAGAGAGAGATTGTGTCTCGCGTATAGATTAAGTGGTGCTGCAGATTTTTTTATTTTTTGTGGGGTACAGAAAAAAAAGGCGGAGGGAAGATGTTTTTGAGGGCAAAGAAGGTTTATTCCATTCAGCAACTATTAATAGCTTAGTCGCATTACAAATGTGCATTCTTAGTTTGTCAGTGGGTTTGCTCAGAGTTAAAGGTGTAAATGGATAACTAGGCACTTGGACTTCAGTGATCTGTTCAATTAGAACTAAGATGAGGTTTCAAAACTGTTAGGTAAAGGGGCATTCCCACCAACTGTGGAGGAATGTGGCTACTTCTCCACATTTTGTCCAGCACTGGTTGGATGAAAGGGGGTAAATGTGGTGAATCTTAACTGGACCCATGTACCATCTCCAGTAGATTTCGAAATAATTACTCACAAATTCCGACATTAATGAATACTATAGCTGTAAGTTTTTTTTTAATATAGTAAACTATTGTTTGTTGTCCAGTGATACCCACAGCTCTCTTTCACCAGTTACTTCATGTGGTTCTCTGGGGGGTAGATCAGGGGCTAGAATAGAATGTGAATTGGCTGAAATTGTACCTTTCTTCCTACGTAGTAGATATATATTTTTTCAAAATGGATTGTGAAGAGTCTAGAGGGTATATTTACTAAACTGCGGGTTTGAAAAAGAGGAGATGTTGCCTATAACGAGCAATCAAATTCTAACTGTTATTTTGTAGAATGTACTAAATAAATAACTAGAATCTGATTGGTTGCTACAGGTAACATCTCCACTTTTTCAAACCTGGAGTTTAGTAAATATACCCTTTGTAGTGGTTTTGGGATTGGATAAATCTACGGATTTCCAGGTATTGGAAATGCAGAGGTAGTGGGAGATGATATTTGTGTTGCAAATCTGCAAATAAAGTAGGTGCATACTATCTCATGATGTGTATAAATCTATCACTGTTACTATTGATCTAAAGTAAGGCGATTCTACTGTATTATTAATGGTTGTTTCCATATTGGTGTTAGAACAGAGGGGTATGTATCTAAATCAAATTGGCTCCTCACCTTATCCCAAGTTGAGAGAGTGCAGGAAATGTAGGCCGAGGCTGGCCTGTGGAATAATTCAACTTATTTATGTCTGCTACAAGGGCATTTTTGATAGCCACCAATTTCTTAAGGCTTGATTTAGAGTGCTAAGAGACTATATGATTGAGTTGGGCTGCAAAATGGTAGTTCTGAAGTATATAAAGGCCCATCTCCAGCTGATTATCTAAGATAAAACTGCCATCCGGTACCATTGCTCGGCCTAAACAAATATAAATTCTGTAAAATTGAAAAAAAACACCAAGGGCTAGATTTACTAAGCTGCGGGTTTGAAAAAGTGGGGATGTTGGCTATAGCAACCAATCAGATTCTAGCTTTCATTTATTTAGTACCTTCTACAAAATGACAGCTAGAATCTGATTGGTTGCTATAGGCAACTTCCCCACTTTTTCAAACCCGCAGCTTAGTAAATCTAGCCCCAAGTGTGTCCTGCTCCCCTTTCTAAAATCAGCTTAACCTCAACTCAATATATCCATAATCCATCATTAAAACTGGAATTTGGACACTGGAAAATGTCTAAAATACAACACACTCAATATTGTTTCTAAGTACATTTACAAAGGGAGTTTGGAGGTGAAGGTGGAAACTACATTCTATAGATTCAAGAAAGAGTTTTTGATAAGCACAGAAAACACATTGACTTTGTAAGTGCCCTCCCTTAGGGGGAAGGTACCCCAGAAGTATTTAGAATATCATCACCAAGAACTCAAGCCTTTTTTATGTGGAATATTATATGCTGTTTATACAGTATAATGCTATGTATGTTTTTTATTTTTCTTTCACATGTATATTATATTGTGAATGCACAGATGATATAGAAAAGAAGAGGGCACACTAAGTATTTCTATGTTCAACACATATTATATATGGTTGTCACAGGATTATTAGGTCCAGTTTGATTAGTTTATATATAGAGAAAATCAAGTCCTAATTGCACATATATTTTTTTTTGGGAAGTGAATGAACACTATTAGACCTTTAATTTTTTAGTCACTTATTTCAAATATGAATTCTGACCACAGGAGTGGAGTTATAGTATAATGCTTGAATAACTTGTATAAAGTTACCTTGGAATCCTAAGGATTTTAATCTGGCAAGTATAAATAACCAAGAAATGCAGCTGAAAGCTTTTTACGTGTTCAAAGCCAGAATAACCAATGGGAGTTTGTTTTTGTATTACTTTATGAGCATCAGACACTTCTGTCTGACACCTCTTTAGTGGATTAGTAGACACCAGATGAAAGTCAATTAGGGTAGGCCGAATTTCATTGAGTTAACTAACCAGGACTTTAGCTAATAATTTGAAGATTGAGTTCAGCAGGGAGATGGGTCTATTATTAGATTAAACAGAGTGGTCCTTTTTGAGTTTGCGAAAAGTTATAATTTTGAATACAGTAGAGTTGGGGTGAAATATATACCCCTTAGTATTTTATTGAAAAGGTAAGCCAACTGGGGGATTCATTTTGGTGGAATGTCTCCATTGGGAAACAGTCAGGGGCCAGGGGCCTTCAACGGCATTTGAGACTGTAGGACTTGCTTCAATTTTTCTTCTTAGATATATTTGCCCAGATTTAAAGATTTGGTTGCACTAATTTTAGATAGATTGCAGGAAGCCAGATATTTACCTGAACACACGAGTGAATTTCATAAGAATAATCCAAGTTTCCTGAAGAATAATCCAAGTTTCCTGAAGACATGAGTGAATATCATGAGATGAATCCAAGTTGTAGAGTTTATTGTGAAAAACTTTGAAAGTATTATTTATCAATCTAGGATCATATGTTATATAACCTTTTTATCTCTAACTGCAGTTATGGCTTGCGATGCCCTCTTGGCCCTCAGTTTGTTTCCCAGGAGGGTATCTGCTCTAATACTTTTTCATACAGTCTATGCTCAAGCCAGCACAGGTTTTTTCCATTTTATCGGTAGGTTATGCAGTTGTCTATTAAGTTTTTCAGTTGATCAAGTAGTAAATCGTTTGACTGGGTATGTTTGTGTGTTTGTTCTAAAGATTGGATTTGAGAAGTTAGAGAGTCAATAGATTCTGTTTGTTGTTTTTTATCAAAAAGTTCAGTCTCGTCCATATGCTTATTTAGAGATTTGGAGCCTGGAACTGGAGTTGAGTGTTTACCGGATATGTCTAGACATGAGTTAAAAAAAGTAGAGTGGTCTGAATTGGCTATATATACACTTGCTAGGGTGGTATCTCACAATCCTACCTTACCCTTGAAGATGAGATATAGTCTGTCATTATTACATATGACATCTGAGGTCATAAATGGAATCGAACCACTACGTTGTGTTTGGAACCATTGTTAGAGTAAAAGACCTCTGACAATATTCTTGAGGACAACAAGTCCCGTCCCTCCTTTTCAAAGTCGTCTCATGTAGAAAAATAACATCAGCATGAAGTTTGTAAACATAGGTAAATACCAGAGAACGCTTTGAGCTGTGTTCAGACACTTGGAGTTGATCATGAGAAAATGTGAAAAGCATGGTTTGGGGGATGGGAGGATTCTTAAAGCACAGTAACTGTATGTGAGAAAGAAAGGGGTCACAGTAGAGACTGGAGTTTTAAATTAATAGTGCTGGTGGTCTTTTTATATAAATGTCCTGTTAGGAAAACAAGCAAAAGAGGAATGAAGAGAAAGAAGGATAGGTGGAGGGGTTGCTGAGGTCTGGGGAGCTGGATGCACGGTTGGATCCTTACTCATGTGAGGGCTCTGGGTTGAGATTTAATACGGCCCGGAAGGGCTATTCCGAATAGAGCAATCCCCGGTGGGTGAATTATTTAATTTGCACTTTTGGACTTGCCGTTGTTATTATAGTATGTCCTCAAGAAGGACAAAACAATCAGTTTGTTATGCTAAACAAAGATTTGCATCTAAAAGACATCTGAGATAGGTAATCTCATGAATAAATACTTTTACCAACACAAAATCACAGTATTTGGTCTTGCTGATTCTCCATCCATTACATGCAGTACTGAAAATAGTGTAAACTAACTAAAGAGACTTTAATTCTGCAGTGGGAGTCATCAATAGGAGAGGTTGGTTGAATTATTGCAATTAAGAACATATGCAATGGGTGACTGGCTGAGAGCTGGTGCCTGGGTCAGTAACAGACTTTGGAGTTTTACGGGGTCCCGTGAAGAGTGGTGCGACCCTCCGTTCTCTGTTCTCAGCCTCCCCCAAGACGGATTTGCGGTTTGGTTTGGAGTTCTCCCCTAAGCCGCCTTGCGTCGGAGGACGCCAACGCAAGGAGGAGCTGACGGCTTGTGATGGAACTAAGCCTATGTGTTGAGGTATTCTAGGAGGTAGGTGATTACTGGGCCTGTGTTTGGGGGGATAATGAGAACACTGAGGGAGGCGAAAAGAGGAGTTTTGTGGGGATAAGGACAGGTAAGGCAAGCAAAGATATTTTGCCAGCCCCCCTGTCATTGTTTCACCTCAAAACATGTGAGTGTTTATTGTGGAAATATATTGCATTAAAGAGACAGTAATGGATAAGGAAAATGGATTTAAATATTAAAGTGTATTGGAGCACTGCATGATAAAGATGGTTTAGTGCAAATAGTATTGGGCTAAGACTTTCTGTATATTGAGAAAAAGAAGGAGAAGGAGAAGGATTTGAGAAGGAAGGGAAAAGAGAAAGAAAAAAAAAGAAAAGGGGAAAAAGTTTAAAAATATATATATATATATATGATTTTGATGGTCCTATGACCCTACGATATATGGGCAATTTGTTTGGTCAAAGATACTGAATCCATGTTAACCTGTATATATGTTACAGGTTAACATAGACCATATCTAAAGTTAATTTATATCTGAAATTTAGATCAAAGAGCACAGCTATAACCTGCAGGTGTTACAGTCTACAGTCTATAGTCTACAGCTGACAAAATCGTTACTACAGATCAATGGAGAACATTGGAGTTCAAGGATATGAGAAATGAACGGAGTGCTTGTATAAATAAGTAAGGTCTTGGTTGGAATGACTATTGACACCTACTGATATCTAATAGTTTGTGGAGATCTTTGGAATATATCTGGTTTTGCTGGACTGATATAGTATTATTATTATTCTTTATTTATATGGCGCCACAAGGTGTCCGCAGCGCCATACAATATACAGTACAGACAGAATACAAGGGTATGACAGTACAGAGTAGAACAAGTATCACCAAGACTTCAATATCTCCAAGCAAAGCAAATAGAGTGTTGTAGGAGAAGAAGAAATGGTATTGAGACAGAAGGGAAGAGGGCCCTGCTCAAAGGAGCTTACATACTAAGGGGAGGGGAGACGGACAGCAGGCACAGGGGAGTCAGAAGGGTTCAAGTACAAGAGTAGACGGGGAAGTGGGAGGAGATGAGAATGATAAGGTTACGTGGAAGGTTGGAAGGCCTTAAGGAACAGATGGTTTTTGAGAGCCCGCTTGAAGGAGCCAAGATTAGGGGACAGGCGGATGGAGGAAGGGAGGTTGTTCCAGTGAAGGGGGGCTGCACGGGAGAAGTCTCGGACTCTGGCATGGGATGAGGTTATCAGTACAAAGGAAAGGCGACGGTCATTGGCCAAACGCAGGGAACGGGCAGGAGTGCGGATGGAGAGGAGATTGGAGATATAAGGGGCAGTGGAGTGGGAGAGGGCCTTGTAGGTGACAGTGAGGAGTTTAAAGAGGATTCTGAAGGGGAAAGGGAGCCAGTGGAGGGCAAGGAGGAGAGGGGAGGCCGAGGAAGAGCGGCGTGAGAGAAAAATACGTCTCGCAGCAGCGTTAAGTACAGAGCATAGGGGGGCGAGATGGGAGTTGGGGAGGCCGGTGAGGAGAAGGTTGCAGTAATCGAGACGGGAAATAATGAAAGCATGGATGATGGTTTTGGCAGCCTCCTGGGAGAGGAAGGGCCGAATGCGGGCAATGTTCCGTAGTTGGAAGCGACAGGAGTGGGCAAGAGATTGAATGTGGGGGGCAAAGGAGAGGGAGGAGTCCAGGATGACACCCAGGCAGTGGAGTTGGGGAACAGCAGAGATGGTAGTGTTATTAACGGTGATGAAAAGTTCACGGTGGGTAGAAGATTTAGAAGGAGGGAAAACAATGAGTTCAGTTTTCGCAATGTTGATTTTGAGAAAACGTGAAGACATCCAGGAGGAGATAGCGGAGAGGCAGTCAGAAACACGAGAGAGGAGGGTGGGGGAAAGGTCAGGAGAGGAGATGTAGAGTTGAATGTCATCAGCATAGAGGTGATACTGGAGACCAAAGGAGGAGATGAGATCACCCAGGGAGGTGGTGTAGATTGAGAAAAGAAGAGGGCCGAAAACAGAGCCCTGAGGGACCCCAACAAGGAGGGGGATATAGTATTGACTTATTAGACTTTGTTAGATCTCACTGGATTTATGGGTACTGAAGCATTAGTATTATTAGTAGTATTAGTAATATTAGTAATATCAATGATATTTGGTAACAAGGTGCATCTCAATTTTTCTAGAGCTGCTTTGGTAGCCCTAGATTTGTTAACTACTAATCAATAATTATTAACTAATACTGATTGTATTGCATTGCATTGCATTGAAAAGAGCTTTGAGGTTGTAAACTGTTTTTTTTTTGGTGGGGGGGGTCATTGTGTTGATATGGATAGATATATGAGGAGGAATCCTAGGGGGAAGAACCCAGGGGTGAAAAGTGGTAAAATAAAGCATTTCTGAGGGTCAATCCCAAATTACTCAAAGTTCCCCCTCCCCTGTAATGAAATCTCCTACAACTCTTATAACTCCAATGGAAGTCAATATATCTACAGCCATAGCCAATTTTGGAGCCCTGATTTCCCCTACCTCTGCAGAACTGGCTAAAGAATTATCAATGATATTGATCTTATTGATTAGAAATTAGATGGTATTCATGTTACAGTTGCTACGACTATGGCACAAATTGAAGCTAATGCTAAACTGTTGGATTCTTTAGAGACTAGAATTAGTCATATTGAAAACTCTAATGAGGCCCTACAGGCAGAATCTTGCTCTCAAAGTAAAACAATTAAGATGCTTATGGAAAAAATAGACTATCTTAAAAACCGTTCTAGACAAAGTAATTTACACTTTATTGGTATCCCTGAAAAGGTGAAAGGAACCGATTTGTTAAATTTCTTGGAAATTGATCTAATTGAAGCTTTAGGTATTTTATCTGAAGTTAAGAGTGTTACAATAAAAAGAGCCCATAGAATGGGCCTGGAACGTGGAAATATAGATAGTTACCCTAGGCCAGTTATTGCTAAGTTTTTGAACTTTAAAGAGAGAGGGTTGATCTTGCGTTCTTTTCGTAGGATTGAATCTCTAGTAGTAAGGGGGTCAAAGATCTTGATATTTCAGGATTTTTCTTCTATAATTTCACAAAATCGTAGGGAGTTTGCTCCAATATGTAGAATTCTTTTGCAGAATAAAGTACAATTTGCTTTGTTATGCCCTGCAAAATTATGAATTACTGATAAGGGACAAAGGGACTTCTTTGAAGATCAGATAAAGGCTAAAGATTTTGTGAACCAAATGAAATTATTAAATACTACGCAAACAAGATCATTCAAATGAATAGGATGTTTAATGATGATATTTTGTTTGTAATATTTTTTTTTTTTGTTATTTGTGATGTGTATTTTTTATCTCATGTCCCCGCCTTATATAGCTGGGTATATGACATTAAGTCAGGTGGAACATTGGAAAAGGGGGAAATTTTATATTTGCAGTCCACAGCTTTCGTTTAAGACACTGTTTGTTATTGGTTATAGGCTATCCAGGTGTGGTCATAGATATAAAGAAATTGAAAATAAATTCCATCCTGCTTGCTGGGACAGGGTGGGACAGTTGATAATAAATTTGTATTTGCTTTGTGCTGCCAAAGAAAGGGAATAGGATAAAAAGGAATATAGTAAGATTAATAACTGAGTACGGTATGTGTTGGAGTCTAAACTTAATATTATATCTTGGAATGTAGGGGGATTGAATTCAATACTTAAGCGGAAAAAAATTATAACTCACTTAAAGACTCTGTCACTAGATATAGCATTTATCCAAGAGACACATTGGACTTATACTCAAGGTATGACTTTAAAGTCTACCTGAATTCAGGAATGTATTTCTGCCCCCTATGAATCTAAAAAATGAGGAATTGAGATATTGTTGAATAGAAAGTTGAGTTATGTTATTAAGGATAAGGTAATTGATATTGAGGGTAGATATATTCTTTTGTATTTATTAATTAATGGGGAACATTTTACATTGCTAAATATCTAAGCAAAAAAAACTCGATTAGGCATATTTGGAGCAAAGTTGTCGGGACTTCTACTTCAAAGAGACCTTCCGAATTTAATTATGGGAGGAGATTTTAATACGGCAAATAACCCCCGGTTAGATAAAACATCTATTCCTGTCTCGTATGCTAATTCTGGATGGGATACTATTCAATACTTTAAGAACAATCATGGGTTGGTTGACCGATGGAGGGTTCTTAACCCTAATGAAAGAACTTATACTTTTCAGTCAGGAGTTCATCATACTTTTTCACGTATTGATTATTTAATGGTTTTAAATTCTTTACTTTCAGAGTTAATTATTCCCAAATTGGGAACATTCTAATTTCGGATCATGCTCCGATATGGATAAATTTGAAGGTGCGCTGTTATTTATCTACCTGTCGGCGTTGGAGGTTTCCTACATTTTTGGCACAATCAGACAACTTTAAAAAATATCTAAATCAGAAATGGTTGGAATTTGTAGATTATAACCTGGGTCACTGGGAAGATACAATTCTATTTTGGGAAACCTCTCAGGTTGTATTAAAGGGTCAGATAATTGCATATATGGCAAAGCAAAAAAGAGAATATCAAAATAAATATGATCTCTTGAATGGAGCTGTAAAAACTGTATTTGATGCTTATATAAGATCTCCTTCATCCTCCGCTTTTGAGTTCTATATGAAGGAACACCAACTTTTGGAAGACCTACTGGCAATCAATGCAAAATCTAGATTGGACTACTCTAGGAATTAATATTATAGGTGGGGGAATAAAGCAGGTAGGTGTTAGTAAATTTGATTAAAGCTCAGAATAAAAAAACATTATGTGGTGGCAATTAAAGACCCGACTTCTGGTCATAGATATATATCACCTTTGGAACTAGTTCAACAATTTAAAATATTTTATGAAAAATTATATAAGGCTGATATAGCAGATTTACCTCTTCATCATTCCCTCTTAAAGTCTGCTAAATTGCCTAAATTAACAGAATCACAATGTTATGTTTTAAATTGAACTGAACGAGAAATAGATTCAATTGTTAAGACCTTGCCTTCTAATAAATCACCAGAACTGGATGGTCTAGGAGGGGAATATTATAAAATCTTTACTGTTTCTTTCAAATATGTATCGTAGATTGTATGTTGAGAAACTTCCTTTTCAGCGCTTTAATGAAGCACATACAATATTCATCCCTAAACTAAAAAAAAAAGATTTAGAAAATAATATTATTTTATTGTCCTATTACGCTGTTAAATCAAGATTTTAAAATTTTTGCTAAAATAATTGCGAATAGGCTGCAAAGTATTCTCCCGGATATGATTACACCTCATCAGTTGGGCTTTACTCAAGGTCGGCACTCAGTAGGAGGGGTACGCATGGCCATTGCAGTTATTGTTAGCTCAACACACTTAATTAAGACAAATGCCGATGTTGTGTTAAGTATAGATGCAAAAAAGGAATTTGATAAATTCTCATGGAAACATCTCCAACTTATATTTGAGTATCGGCATTTTGGAGAGGGGAGAGGAATTTGTTCAGTTTATCCAATATTTATATAATAATTGAATTGTCTGTAAACAATATTAACAATGAACCAATAACTATGACTCGTGGTATGAGACAGGGATGTCCATTTTCACCTTTGCTCTTTAATTTGGCCTTAGATCCCTTATTAGGAATATTGACAGAGATGTCAGAGTTTCATGGTATTCGTCCTAGGGGAGAAGAAATAAAGGTAATAGCTTTTGTTGATGATTTATTGTTGTTTATCTCTGACCCGCAATTTTCAATATCACCAGTATTGGATAAACTTGTAGAGTTTAGAAGAGTATCTGGATTTACGGTTAATAATGAACCAGTTATTAAACCGATATGAGGGAGGGCCTTTAAGTTTATGTGGGCATCTCATTCGATGACATATCTAGGGATTAAACTTCTTAAGAATATAAACAATCTTTACTCTTTAAATGTTTGTCCCATTATTGAAGAAGCATTTGCCTAACTTCGGAGATGGAGCATTCTCCCCCTGTCATATTTAGGCCGAGCAAATTTGATTAAAATGAGTATTTTCCCAAAGATATTGTACCCACTGCAACTTTTAGCGGTTTTGATAACGTCTACTGATGAAAAGTTGATGGCTGGGGAATTTTGTAGATTTATTTGGCATCTAGAGTTGGAATCAAGAGGGGAAATTATTTTCCCAAATTTAAAGGTATATCATCAAGCTGTGATTCTTAGGTATATCTGCGAATGGCTTAATGCCCGAAATCTTTATGTCAATTTGGAAGTTGACAGTTTCTTTTTGTCTACATGTAGTTTGATGTCTTTTCTGCATTTACTTAGACAAGATTTGCTGGAAGAATGGATAGATAATCCCCTATTATTTACTACATGCAAGGTGTGGCGTTCAATTAGAATAAAATACGATCTGAACTGTAACCGTTCGCTGTATCTACCATTTTATAAAAACCCTGATTTTCAAGATGAAAAAGCTAGATATCCTTTTAAAATATGGCAGAGTATTGTAATTATTAATATAACATCACTAGTAGATCAAAAAGCTGGGAAAATACTTACAGTAGCTCAGATTATTGCAAAATAGGAATTGCATTATAATCACACCGTTGCAAAATGTCAGGCTCAATATTATGTTTCTCTGGTTATTAAACATTTATCACCACAAGATTGTATTAATAATGAATTAGACAGGGTAATTGATAAGCCAATATTAGGTCGGGGAGTTATTTCTGCTCATTACAAACTTTTACAACTAATGTTTGATTATACGAAAATTTGCTTGGGAATGTCTTATTGGGTGGATTTTTTACCCCAACTGACCTTGGTTATAGTTTTTAAAACAATCCTATTTTCTATTAAGACTTTACCTGCAAGTACATACAGGGAAATGTTTTATAAGATATTTCATAGGGGCTATTTGTCCCCACACTGAGGATATATGATGGGGTTATTTGAATCAGACCGTTGTCCGAAATGTCATAGTTTAAAGGCTACCTTTTTTAATTGTATGTGGGAATGTCCATATATTAGCCGGTTTTGGAGACAGGTCTACCACTACGCATCAATATATATTTTAAACTATGTTCCCTTATCTCCGGAGTGGACTGTATTGGGTATTGTGATTGTTTCTTCCCGAATAACGAGGGGAAGCAGAAAATTACTCTTAATTATTTCGGCAGTAGCCCGGAAGAGTATTTTAGATATGAGGAAACAGGAACAACCGCCATCTTTAGACTTATTTCAGTCAAAGTTGTTTTTTGCATTTAGAATGGAATGGTTGGAAGCCGCTCGGCATAAGGAAAATGAAGTAAATTCCTTCTTCGATATATGGGAAAGTTTTATTGGTGTATTACCTAATACACTTAAATTACAAATATTTTCTTGATTTCAATTTACAACCTGGTATGAGGAAAGGATAAGCTTAAACAACCCTTCCATCCAATTAGTGAAATAAATAAATCCTAGGTAAAATATCAGATAAATAGACCGCACCTGTAGGCTGCTCTAATGTTTACATTTTTAATTTTTAACATGTAGTATTAAAAAATAAGTAATTATGTTGTATGAACATGTAAGGAAATTAAACTATTCTCTTTCTTATGTAAATACATTTATGTAATATATAATCTTGATGTGTGACATGGATGGAAATTATATATATTTTTAATTTAATAAAAATGAAGGAAAAAAAAAAAAAAGAAGAACATATGCAACATTCTGATGCTGAGTATGGGATAGGAAAAAAAAAACAGAGAATAAATATCCTCAACGCATGAAAAAATGTGCACAATAAGAAAAAAACAATGTGAGTTTGGCATTTCTGATAGGCACTGCTGAAATAAACAAAATATCCTCTTTCACCACAAGAAATAAATGAGTCACTGCTTGAAATACAAAATGTTATGGTTTTGTAATGTAACTGTCAGATATATGTAATACGTTCTCACGTTTTTGACATGTGCTGAATAATTCCTGCATGATGAATATAACATTACAAATTCATACCCACTAGACAAAAACAAAACAATAGCTGCTGGCATAGAGTCTGACCATGCACATAACTCTTTTTTGAAGCTAAGATTTATAATAATGAAATTATTATTATACATAGTGTTGTGGGCTTAAACACGATCCCACCTGGGGTGGAGTATGTCTAAGTACTAAACTATTACCCTTTCAATTTTGGTAGGTCTACCCAGCCTCATTTGGAGCGCTGTGGGGATAAGGTAAAGCCTAACCTCACTGATGCCCACAGAGGGCAAAAAGAGTATTGCAGGCCTACCTAAACTCTCTAATGTGGCAGGGAGTAGGGCAGGATACCAGCAGCCAGGGAACTGGGGTCCTTTGCCCCCTCTCCCATGCTTCCAGGGCAGTTTCTAAAGCTCACTACTTTAATAACATCCCAATAAACAGGATATGCCCACATGGTGACTTAATGAAATAATTTGATGTTGGTTATATCAATTTATTTACTAACCTAACAGGTCTGCAGGTTCATGCTGTTAACATGCCTGTATAGTATTTATGAATTTAGCATTAAGTTGCTGTCTAAGGCCAACACACACAAAACAAAGTTAAATACAATAATTAAACTAAATGAAGTTTCTTCATATTTTATTTTACAATATCTCACTAAATATATTTACATGACATGACTTGCCTCAGTGCAATACATTTTTATGTTGCATAAGTACAAACTGTAGTTTTTGTTTTTTTTAAAAAGAGACACTTGACTGAAATTGCAGCTAAGTATACAACACGACATTTTCCCTGCCTGCACCAATTCTCTTAATGGTAAAGACAACACTCCAGTTGCACACTGTTCAGAGCAGTATTCTTGGTATTCAGTACAATGTTTTAAGCACATACACTCTTGGAAAATGATAGATAATCGTCATGGAACATTGCTGCTTCCTTTGCATTGTACAAAAATACTGCAAGTTTTATGGAAATTACTGTAGGTGACAATAAGCAGAGCTATTGATGTGAGCAAAACATAGAGAATGACTTAATCCCGATACTGTTTTATACAAATGTATAGAAACTCGACTTTCTTCAGAGTATCTTGTGTTTATCACTATGATTACTATGTAGAGATCTATTACAGAACACAGAAGGGAACACTACTTTATAGGGAGGGACAATATTGAGTTTTAGAAGCTTCTTTACAGTTTGTTTTCACAGTGATATACCAGAAAGGTTTGTGTAGAATATGCATAAAATAGCCCCATCCTTTTTATATGAAAAAGGTAACATTTCTATTCAGGAATGGAGTTATAAAATGACAAACCATTCGGCAACAAACAAATAATTTGGTTATGCAATAAAAAAAGCAAAGCAAATTTCAATAGCAACATTAGGACTATGAACAACATGTTGGGAGATAAAGAAATGGACTTCACAGAGACACACATTTATTTAACAAATACAATTCATTAACCAATAGTTTAGTACTCAACCAGGTTGGAAATTGGTAGGAAAACAAAGTTTACCAAAAAATAGTATGAACTGATTTCAGTTTCAGGTTTTGGCACTTTATGGGAACGAGTCCTTGCCCAATGTCTGTCATATAAAAAGAAAATACATTTCTTCCTCAACACACCTTGCAAATATAGTACTGGTGTACTAGCAAACACTGAAACATATTGAATAAACATTCCCACTGATTTGCACATGCATACACTATCCAAATAACAACACTGTATCAATGTGTTTGTTTCGTATTTAAAATAGTTCTGTTAGGTGACTTCTCCAAAGTTGCAGTAGTGTTCTAGATCTCTTCTGGAGAACGGGTGTCCGATTTCAGCTTCACAAATTCCTTGGCAACCTCATCATTGGACCTCTGAGAAAGTATTCGTAGGATTGTCAGTCCAGTTTCATCCATGCAGATGCTTTTTGTCAGTGGATACCAGGATGCACAGTTTCCTTTCTCTACAATGCCCTTCAGCTGGATGACTGTCATTCCTATAATGCGATCTTCTCGGGCAAAGCAGTAATCCTTCACACACAGGTGAAGTTCATAAGTCCCGGGGCCTTCTTCATTACTTAAAACACTGTGGATTAAAACAAAATAGTAAAAAGAAGAAGGACCACATGATAATTCCCCTTCTGCACTCAATGGGATAAAAAAAACATCTCTACTGCATAAAAATTAGAATACGTTCTTAAGAAATAATTTTGTCTTCCCTAATGAAATATCATTGGCGCCTGCTACTCAGAATTCTTTTTCCCTTGAAGCTTTTTTGTACTTTTTTAATCAAATCTTATTTTTTGCTACTGAATTATTTTCATAGGATTGACATGTCTTTTTCAAGAATATGATTTGCTTACTCTGATGATCTGCTTTAGAAGCTTTGGCACACTAGCAGATTCTGCGGTTTTCTAGCTTTTGTTAATGATTCATTTTGATACACAGTTGTGTCTTAAAAGGATCATTAGCAAGCATTGCATTGGTACCCACTGGCACTGAGCCTGATCTAAGTTGGATGCATGTTAGGCATAATTTAAACTCGCAAAAGCCGCCTGTAAAAATAGCATATTTACGCCCATATGCTGAGTCACAGACATCTCGACATACTTCCAGATCCTGTAGCATAAATGCTAGGTTTATGTCAGGCATACGGACACCCACATACACTTAACACACAACCAGGTCATAAGCACAAGAAAATGTGTTAATGTTTATTTTGACAGTTGTACGAATGAAAGTAGCACAATAAAATTAAAATACACCCACAAAATCCTGTAATATATAAGATCAATGCAGAAAGTGCCTATAGGCTTCAGAGGAGAATTTTCAATCAGCCAATTAGAAGCAGCTAACTAGTGCTGGTCACCATTATCATCAGTGTATATTTGCACCAGCACTCTAGCAGGTGCAAAAGATGTGGCATATTACAGGTGTATATGCATTTCCACACAGATCTGCTTCAGCCGCAATCATGTGAATATGTCATTACTATACTCGGCCTATGTTAGACCGCCCTTTTCCTTCCCTGTTCCATTTCTCCAAATACACAGACGTGCAAGTGTCTAAAATGTCTGCAACTCTTTATGCGCGAATATAATTTACACTACAGAAACTGGCAGAAGTTAAACTCAGCACTCGGCATCAGTCCCATTATGCTTACTGCTCCATCAGGTGCAACTTGTCTGGAAAATGCAGTAAGGCACTGGTGGGAAAAGCTATACATATGCACTCTATTTTACCTTTTCTCATGACATAACTAGCATCTGTTTATTGCAAGTGAAAATTTGCTAATAGAGATGAGGTCACCTCTCAAAATGTATCAAGTTCTGCACACATTAATGTGTAACACATATTACAACACAAGGGGTTTATTAACCAGCAATGTGGAAATGTACAGTAAACCAGAGGGTCAAATCGATCAAATCTGCAATTATCTTTGATCAGTGTAAGACGAGTAACAAATTTATGATTGGTTCCTATGGCTTACTGCACGTTTCTACTTTGTTGTGAAATAAACTGCATGACTGCAGCAGTCATTTACAAACAACGAGTGTTTGTTTCACATGTCATTTTTACATGCAAACTTCATCAGGACTGAACTGTAAAAAATGAAACAAATTAAAAAAAAATGTAAAAAAAAACTTGTTACCGATTTTTGTTTGTGCATTTTACTAATTAGCCATATGGAGCATCACGTCTTTGGATGTAGTGCACTCAACACTCATTCACATTCCTAGAACAAAACTTTTCAGTTAACATTTATGTATGCTCAATTGTCTCAACTTTTATGAGTGAACTAATACATAAGTTAGTACCCACATGGTGTGGCTCCTGCTGTACATCATTATTGATGTTTGGAGGGTGAAAATCCATAGCTCATCTCTTGGTCAATGGAACATTTCACCACTAAGCATAATCTTCAAATGTTTTAGTTAGCAGCAGTTCGCTTTACCCTCATTCATGTTTCTTATGACACTTATCAGTAAGGGGTCATTGGGACTGGATTATTTTTCTAGTGACAAATATTTTCATTTCAATTCCATAAATATATTGGTTTATGTCCTCTATGCATATTCTGTTTTACTTGTAGTGTAGTCGTAGTGCCAAGGCACAATCCTTTTTATTGAAATTTTCTGAAAATTACTACCAGATCTGCAATGGTGTAAATTCCTGGTCATTTAAAGCATATCTTGATACAAACATCCATAAAAACTGTATTTTGTTTATAATAGGATTGCCCATGATTGCAGGACTTTGTAATGAAACTGATCTGCTCAGGACTGCAGGGATAGAGATAATCGGAATGGTTGAGTAAATTTCAAGCTAGTGTGTATTTTATTTTAAGGGTTTGCAGCTTTGGAATTAGTTTGCAAAGTCATACTAAAAAAATATTAGAATACAAAACAAAATTTATCTTAAAATGTTTTTGAATAAATTAACTTTTACAACACTCTTTTAGGTAATACATCCAATACACATTAAATTAATCAATTAAGTAATTGAAGAAATGCACATTATTCGTGGTTTTTATACAATTTAAAGAGGACCTGTCACTCTGAGGAACTGTTTAACATAAACTATGTAAATGTGAAAAAACTGTGTTTTTCTATGCTCCCTCTAGTGAATAACATAGTTGCCTATTCTCCAGGAATGTCCGGAGGACTCCCAAATTTCTGGGAGTCCTCCCGAATTCCTGGGAGAGCAGGCAATTCTCTCTGATCCTGGCCGATTGTGTAAACTAAATAAATGGGGTGGGGCCTGGTGACATCATGGACGCGTCATCATTGTCCCTGTTTTTATTGGTCCAGAATAGTAATGTCCATTTGGGGGTGGGGCTAATGACGTGATTCTTCGAGCCCCGCCCCCACACACCCACCTGTACCCTGGACCTCCCGGGAATCATCTTGCCCATGTTGGCAAGTATGGTGAATAAGCATAAAGACTGTGGCCCCAGGCTCGGAGTGGCAATCTTTGAACTCTAGCATTTTCCCAGAGGGCTGTTGTGCTAGAAATTATTAGTGGGTGGATCCGGTCACAAAAACGTTTATTAAAATGTGATGTTCAGGCTAACACAGTTAGCTCATCCGTCTTTAATAAGACACCAGTCGCTATATGGTCTGCACTCTACCCGCACTGCCTTAATGAGACTGTTAATAGCACCAATAGATACAGACAATGATGCAGTTCTAATTTGATACTATTAGAATGATTATAAAATAGCTGTGGGCATATATACCAATGACGAGTGGTGTACTTTGTGTACTTTGTTTGCCAGGGTAGCTTTTAAGAACCTCTCTGGCACTGGCGCACCCTTTATGCAAATACAGTGACTCAACTTGAGAGTCATCCAGCATAATGCTCTGTCTTGGGAGTCTTCTTTCCAACAGTTTCCTTGTTTGCATTGTAAATGTTAGACAGCACCACACTGTAGTCAAGTTAAATACATTTCTATATCTTTGGATGCCTTTTGTATACTTTACTTTCAGTTTGCATTGAAAATATACTGTATGAATATAAATAACTAGAAATGCAAACATTCAAGCTCTGGTCCCTTTGTATGTATTGGCATAAAAGGCCTATTTCAGTCTTAATGTATTCAGTTTGACTATGATCTATTGAAACAATTGATCTTACCATTAAATAAAACCGCTGACATGCCATAAATCACTGATAAACTTGCTCAGACTCATTAATGCCATGTACCTAACATGGACATATGATAGAGATCAGTGGTTACTCCAGAAATTTTGTGAATTGGCTGCCTGTGGGCATTTCCATTGGGATAAACACCTGCTTCTCATAAACTCTGCAGTAATAAGTGCCATATTTACTATTTAAATCAGATGCAAGCTGGGTAGTACAGGCCTGCTGGGCATCCTGAAGTTAAGCATCGCCAAATGTAATATGTAGTTAGTCCGTAACTGTTAAACACCAGCTGCAGACTTATGTATTAGATCAGCTTTGCGGTTCTTCTGAATTTTCCTGAATACAGATTTATAAAATGCAGTGCTACTTTAAGACACTAATGTGTAAATATTGAGCAAGTACTGCCTTTGTGGTTCCTCCAGTCTTTTTCAACACATGAGAAGTAACATACAAACCTATACCAAAGCATAAATGATCCCTGTATTTACACTTCTGTTAGTACAGATCATGTTGTCAGGGTATTTTGTAGTATAACAGTTTGTGGGCATTTATTTTAGGGGTAAAGAACAGATTTAGATAATTGACTTTTCAAGTCTTGGGGGTATATTCACTAAACTACGCATTTGTAAAAGTGGAGATGTTACCTATAGCAACCAATCAGATTCTAGTTATAATTTATTAAGTAAATTATACAAAATGACAGTTAGAACCTTATTGGTTGCTATAGGCAACATCTCCACTTTTTCAAACCCGTAGTTTAGTAAATATACCCCTTGGTGTTTTCAGGGGTGCTCAAACTAATCTGCTAATTCCCCCAAAATTGATGACTATATATGCATATTTTACTAATCTCCTTCATTAAAAGCCATGGTGGCACATTAGTTAGGATTGCTGTCTCACAGCGCTTGAGTCATGACTTTGTATGTTCTCCCCGTTTTTGTGTGGGTTTCCTCCGGGTGCATTGGTTTATCTACTGGTAGGTTAATTGGCATCTGACAAAATGGACCCTAGTGTGTGTGATCAGAAATTTTTAATTTAAGCTCCAATGGGGCAGTGACTGATGTGAAAGATTACATATTCTCTGTACAGCATTGTTTCATATGATTAGTGCTATATAAATAACAATAATATCAATCACCCACCATTATGTACCTTTTTATTGCATTATTGACAATGGAGTAAAAACATTGCCTCTGACAAACTTGCTCATTACTTTGTTTTTCTCTCATGTCATTTTCTTGCATTTATCTCCTGTACTAGATTTCAACCTGCCTCTGACTAGTGCTCTCTAGGTTCTCTTAAACCATTTATCTAAGGTCAAATAAAACAGTCCCCTAAAATAAGGACAGTTTGGAGGTAATATTTTTTTGGGGGGTGGGGGTATGCTTAATTGAAATCATCCGGGTACAGGGGTGACATGTGGAAAATAATTTTTTTAGGCATCCCCTACACCTTGGCTCCCTAGGTGACTGCTTTAGTTCACCTCACTATAGCACTGGCCCTGATTTTATAAATTTACTATATGTATATTATAATTCAAAATAAATAATGTTTTTGATTCATATGAATGCTCATTCTATGTGATAGAGTACTCCTGGGCATTATTACTGGGTATATTATATGTTGTTGAGCATATGACTGGGAAAATGGTATCTTATTGGCATAGTACATCTTGCCTGGCATAATACTATGCATGTTACTCAATAAAATTTCTCTGTTCCTAATTAATAGCCAATCAGAGGAAGCACTAGATTATTTAAACCCAGAAGCTATCAGTTTCCCTTGCATTATTATTGTGATTTGTACCTGTGATCTTGCCTTGAACCAATTTGGCTTGTCTCTAACTAGCTCTAATTAAGGTGTTCTGACTCTGACTTGTTTTAATACACTCCTCGTCTGCCTGCCCTGACCTTGGCTTGTTTATGATTCTTTCAGCTCTGGTAACTAGACTCCATCTCTGGCCAGATCTGTTACACTTGCTGCGTATGTTACTTTGCATGCCATATTTTGCTCGGCCCTATCACTGTACATCTTACATTTTGCTATGCGTGTTATCAGAGTGCACCACCACCAGTTAAAGTGTCCCTGAAAACTGTATTCAATAACGAGGATCTGTGAAGATATACTATAGTTTATGCAACTATCCACTACACTAAGTTTAATGCATTGAGCTATTTTTACAAACTGTTCTGATTTCTAACTAGCAATAACTGCATAATACAGTATGTCGCTTAAATCTGAGAAATCTCATTCAACGAACATGAATAACTTACAAGTTGAAAGTCTCGTTGTATTTTGGTGACCAGGTGTTACTTTTTGTCTTGGTGCAAAATTTCCTTTTCTTGTCACTGAGGTTGGGGCCTAAAGCATAGATTTCAACAAAAGGCCGAAACATAGCTGTAGTCTGCCAAATCAACCCGTTGAGTGCCACAACTGCAACAAAAAAAAAGTCATATGGAAAAAGTCAAAGTGATGGCAAATTATAACATAAAATATAGCCATGACACAACTAGCATGTGAAAATCAGCAATATTTTTTAACAACATTGGTAGACTTAATATAATGCATATTGTAACACTGACCACTCTCTTAAACATGCAAATAGGCAAGAATGGTCATATGTTCATGGTTTTGTTATGAAAGTGTCAGATGCGTAACATGTTTACAAATAAAAAAGCATGTTTAATGTTTGTTATATGTGATCCTTACACTAGCAAATCACTGGGACTAAAGGACACATTGTGTGTGAATGTAACAAAAATATAATCTATTATTAATTAATATGTTGTATAAGCAGTTAAGGAGTTTATATAGTTGTCCCGAGATACTATCACTACATAGTACTGTATTCTGTGTAGAGACAAAAATTGCATTACCAATCCCAAATTATAAAATAAAAAATTATGAGACTTAAAACTCCAGTATCACCTACTGTAAAATTTTTACTAAGATGGATCTCTACCCAGTCGGAACCCCCGGGACCTACTATTAAACAGTTTTTTACCTGGTGTTCCACCAGTTCTGTATAACGGAACCAGTTCTGTAACACACAATCAATCAATCAATTCTAATTACCACTTTTAAATGGTGGAGGATTGCATATGCGTCAAGTCCTGATTGTTGCCAGGTCTATGAGAAAACTGGGGGAGCCCAATGAAGAAAGACCCTTAGGCTCTGGCTAGGGGGGAGCACAGTAGTGCAATTTTACATTAGGTGCCAGTGTAGCTTTAATCACACTCAGTAGCCAAAATAAAGTTGAAACTATGTGAAAACGATGAAAAACAGCTGAAGAAACTGAACCCCCACCCAACTTAAAATTTAGCTTTACTTGGAGGATACCAAGTTATGAAAAAATATAAAGTTCTGATTAGTGTTCTGAGGTTTCAAAAATCAGGTGCAGCTCTGCTCTTTATTGATCTTTACTTTTAAAATGGGCATGTTTGAAGCACACATCAGTGTTGTCAATGCCTCTCCCTTGTGAACTCTTCATTTGCATAGCACAAGGGAAAGCAGTGTTTCACCATTAGAGTCTTTTCTACTCCCACTGGGTCAGGGAAGCACCAACTGCCAGTTAAATAGTACATTGTATTGTATCATAACTTGGTGAACTCCACTCAAAACCAAAATGTATTTTAGGTCAAGCATCAATACTTAATAGTACATATGTGGCAGTGTTACTGAGACTGAGCACTAACTGATGACATTACAAAGCATCAATTAATGCAAATGTTATCAACATAATTATGTATAAATACTGTATGTTGGTGATGTGTGTGTAATACCTGCAGATAAGTGAGATTCTGGCACACCTTATTGTATAATGTACAGTATATTCGCTTGGAAAACAATATTACAGTTCTGACGTGTTCTGTAGAAGTGAAGGGTAACAGCATTGTAAGGTATGAAGGTGCATTGTGATTTGCTACATCTTTATCAACTACTAAAAGTAACTGATCTGTAGAGATATGTCTTGTGCTCCTTAAGTCATTCAGCTCCACAGCCTCAGCCTGTTGTAATAATAACTAATGCCCACATTTGGTAGCAATGAAAGTATCTTGTTCAATTCCAGCATACTTTTTACTGTAATCTTGTGCTCTCCATTTCCAGGATGAGTGAATATATCCACTTGAACTGAAATTTCTCCCACAGAACATTCTGTGGACAGACCTGAAACAAATAAGAGAAAAGGGTTAAACAACCAATACACAGCATAAGGTAAAATTATGTCTAACCCTGCTCTGTATCTTTGTATTGTTACATCTGAACACCCAGAATCCTTGTCTTAGTCTCAGTCCTTGGTTTTTATCTTAGCCTATGGTCTTTTGCCTTCTGTTTTTGCATTGTATCTTTAGTATTTTACATTGTGTCTTAGTAATGGGTGATTCCATCACCCATTGTCTAGGCTGTACGTTTCTTGTTCTGTTAGTGTTGCTACCTTCCCTTGTCTCTCTGTCCTGGTTCTGTCACCCTCAGGATGTCCTGCTGAAGCCCTGAAATTCCTCATGGTATTCCTTTACTGTTTTGGTGTCCAGTATTTATTTTAGTTTGACTTTTTATATTATCACCTGCTTGACTGGCCACCATTTCCGCTTGACCCCATACTATGGGATTGCCCACTCCATACTGCTGACCCTGGTCTGTCTTACTATTTAGCATAATAACTAACTTACTGTTAGTTTTTATGACTGTCTTGCTATGCTTATAACCATTATTCCTCCCCGCATTATCTCAGAATTTACCCATCTTGTCTATTTATATTAGTACCTACACTGGGACTCCCTCAGCTACTGATCATTATATTGCTATACTGCAATAACTGTAACTTGTCATCAGTTTCAAGTTGGCCTCCTCTATCTCACCATTTTTTTGTCATATTTTCAATGTAATTCTTTTGAACTACTAATACATCTTTGAAGGGAAAGGTGTTACATCTTGGTGTAAGCTGGATTCCAATTTGATTCCTTTATGTATCAATGTGTGCTTTTGCAGTTCTACAGAAACCCAAAATTAAATGGGGTCAGCCCTTACCCTAAATCCTTTCTAATGTCAGTTTTAGTGAGACGATGGGTTATTTTTTGGTGGGGTTTTTATTTTTCCATTTGAACTACAATGGATCAATAAAAACTAAAAGCTCTGACGTGGTGGTAAAAGCCACCCAAATAGTTGTCATTAAATTCTGACAAGTGTATACGCTCAAAACAACTGCATAAACATTTCATATATGGACTGCTGGAAGATGCAGTCAGGTAATGATACTGATATGATGTTAGCAGAGTCATCATCCAGCCGCACTAGCTCAGTTGTAACGAGAAATGGCCAGATCTCAAACTTCACAATATACTATCCTGCAGTTTGGAAGGTGAAAACTGATAGTGGTGACAATGTGTGTCGGTTTTAAACCCCTAAATCCCTTGCAGTTTAGCCTAAGACACAAGCAAGGGCTGCAGCATAGACCACGTACACTGTCTTCCAGCCCAGCCTACTTAGTATCAGGCCTGATACTCTAAAGGTTGGGGGGGGGGGGGAGGCAAAACAATGCACTTAGAGAGGATTGGTCCAGTGCTGAATAGCACTAGGCCCTTCCTGTTACCCCAGGATAAAAATGTTCAAATATTGGGGCCACACTTGTGTACAAGCCCTCCTGGTTAAATCAATCAATAATATTGTTTCCATTAGTTATATAAATAATATATAGTGCACCTGTTACTTGTATAAATACTATATATTGCTCCCATTAGTTACACAGAGATAATGTATAGTGCCCTCGTTAGTCTTACAATTAATTGTAGTGAACCCTTATAAAATATATTATTGATTCTTTCATTAAAAAAAAGATCCCCATAATTTATAATTAAAGATGTCTCCTAATAAATAGTTACCTGCAATCTTATTTTTCTGATCTGACGTAATTCATATGTAGAATAAAATAAAATACATTATAGGAACGATGACAGCTTTCTTATGCATGATTGGCTGAGCAGCGTAAGAGAAAGCTGTAAGATGATTGTCATCTGCGCAGAACAAATAATGGAGATGATTCTATTAATTTGTGAGTCTGGTAGATTAATTGCATTGCTGAAGTTGTAAAGTAGATATTCGTAATTAGATTGTAAAATGTCTAAGTACACCATTTCTTTGTGCCATAGTTGGGGATTGGCAGAAGATATAGCAGGCATATATTTGTTTATGGTTACACTATATTAAAAATGAACAAAACAATTTGTTAATTCTAAATGCTTTTGGAAATATTGAAATTTGAATTAGTATGGAAAAATTCACCATAAATGCTGCTTGTAGCAATCCTTATGTCAAAAAGTGCAGCATTACCATATCTGCTAACACTTTAAAAAGTAAACTTGGCATCGAGAAGCAGTTCCCAGCTCAAGAGCCTGCCTATATTCTACATTATACTCATTTCCATTAGGCAGAGCCAACTCAGCAACTGCTCAGGGCTCTCAAGAATTTATTTTACATTAAGAAATATTTTTTTGTCAGCATCCTATGTTCCTGAACAATTCTCAGCCACCATTGAGCATCCAGCGCTCAGCGCTCCCCCCCCTAACCTCTCCAGGACATCTGACAATCACAATTGTTCTATCACTGGCTGAATGATGAACTATACAGTACAACAGAGGAGCTAAGTGCAAATATCATCTCAAATTTCAAAGTGCCACAGCCCTAAATTTACTAAGGCTTCATTTCTGTGTGTGTCTTTAACATTTCTGTGAGTTCACACTTAATTGAGCTGTTAATTTACCCTACTGCTGGTCAGAGTTGCTATTAAAAGTGAGAAATGGCTACCAATAGTGTTTTAAGCCATAAAGTTAAATAGTTTTAATTATGAAATTATGCAAAGTTCTAAAACTAATAATATCACACTGAGTTATCATATGATTATTCCTATGAGGTGCCTGATAATTGCTACTGTGTTATAACTGGGCATCCTGGAGGTCTCTTTTCCCATCATAGGCTAGCTCCTCTTGAACAGATCAACAAAATAGCTTACTGTAAATTGTACATTATTTGGCCTTTTTGTCAAAATTTTCTGTTCATGAAGCAGAAAAATAATTTCAAGCCTCAAATGTGTCCCAAGTTTTGTAAAGCTTTAATTTCCGGCCATCTGGCAGAATTCTGTTTAAAGGTTTGACAGCCTAGTTTTTAGGGAACAGTTGTTAAACAATGGTAAATTTACAAGAACAGATGGATTGATCTGGCTAAGGGATATTTGCTTCAAAAAGAAGCTGCTCTCTCTGCTTGGAGTGAAGAGTTGTGGCTGTGTACCAGTGACTGTAACCCTTTATGTAGTTTTCACATGGTATTGATTGATAGATAGATGTCATTTTAAGCTACTGAATAGGACCTTGTGTGACCCCAAGATGATCAACATGTCCAAATAAAATTAGATCAAAATTCATTGCCCATAATTTCTGTCAACAGATATTTGACTGTTTTTGTTTTATCATCTGCTGCCTGCAACAACAGTCCCCAATATGATCTGGTTGCTTGGATTTAGCACACAGAATTGCTGAGTCAGTCCAAATTTTTGGTCACTCTTGCATTTGATCAAACTGGAAATGGCTTCTGTTGCCTGGTTTTGGTCCATAGAGATACAACAATGTATTAGTAGCATATTGGAAAAAAATATATTTGTTTTTATTTCATCAAAGTGAGAAAATACATTTGTATGCACCCCAAGATGTATACACCACAAGATCTCCTGCTTTTTGTTACTTTTACTCAGTAAAGTCCACACTCATACATTGACTTAAAAATTTAATCAGCTAGTTTTACACATATCTAGTATAACAACACAAGTTTATTTTAAATTTGAAGGAGTGATAAGGCTGTAAACAAAACAAACATATATATATAACACCTGCCACCCTCTGTGTCCACTCCTCATCATGAGTTACTGAGCAGACATAACTCTGGGCATTACCAGGGCTCCTGGCATGCTCAGGGAATTGGCTGAAGCTTTACAGGAAGAAACTGTTAGCTGAAACAAACTTTTTCTGCTGTCCAGAAAGCTTATCACACAGTAGATGCTAATGACAATTATAGAATCTTTGGATGTAATTTGTATTACTGAACCTCAAACTCTTCTTAGCAAATTAATCTTCAGCATAATCATTTGTTTTGTCTTCCAATGTCATTACAATACCCATTATTGAAACTTGCTATCATACCTTGGTTCCCTGTCTCTGGAGCACAGACAAAGCATTTCCTTTGCCTGTCAAAACTTCAAGGCAAGTTGCCCAATTATCTGTCAAGGCTTCCTTATAGAATACAGCACTTATCACCTTAGATCCACTTCCAGAAGTCTACTAATGATTCCTAAAGTCAAAAAGCAATCTAGCAGCTCTACATTTGTCTATCAGTCACTATATCTCTGGAACAATCCACCAAAGTCTGTAAACCTAAGTTCAAAACAGAATTTCATATTATAAACATGAATGTACCTGTAATGCATAATTTGCCATTTTATATAATCAGAAAAAATGCATATTATGTACCCAGGTCAGGACACACTTGAAAATGAGATATAGCTCTTAATGGATTATCTTATTTAATGGGTACACTACAGGTAACAAAGTGTCCTTGCAGTGCAAGAGACAATGAAAATCGAATCACTACACCTTATTGGTTTAGTCTGAATACTTTAATTTTACCCAAACACCTGCCACAGGAAGCTGCAGAATCAGTTATCACAAAATATACCTCTGTTTCCAATCAGTCATTTATGGGTCTGCTATGCTTTATATAATATGGACTGTTGCATGGGTTTAGATGAAGCAAACTAGTTGTGATAATTAAACACAGAAGCACACATCTCCCATAATCAGTGGATGAATGCAATGAGTCACTGCCAGGCTTATACAGCTCTATAATTTGATCTGCTGATATCAATCAAGGAACAATGTTCTGATCAGCTGCAAATGATGCATGTCCTTGTAGACAAAGGAAAATTAGCAATTTTAGTGCCATATTAATTGCACTAGAGTGTCAGTAACATACCAAATTAGGTAAAATGAATTGTACTAGATTTTATTGGCCCCTCTTGTCTATAGACTAGGTATTACACTACAACCACATTCTATTACTCTCTATCTGTATATACATGGACTATATAGTGACAAAGGGAGGGTCTTTGCAAAATATGCCAACCACATTATCAAAGTGATATTATTGTGAGCTTTAAATAAAGTTTTTCCTGTTAAAGCCCAACAACAGTCTATTTCTAAATGCCTTTGCTACATGGATTTAGCATGGAGCTTCAAATTATTTATTTTATTATCAGGTAGAGACTGGTTTTATTAGAAAAAACAAAAACAACACAAGGGCAAAATAGAAATAAATAATCTCTCAGCTACTTGTATAAAATAGTAAGATGCATAGCTTGGTTCCAGCTACATATTCTGTTGTGCAGTGGCTGAAGTGGAAATTTAGAAGTGACGGTATGGAAATTTAGATGTGGTGGTATGAAAAATGAAATGGAAATGTAAGTGAATGGAATTTTATAGTTTTACAATGAAGGAGAAATGCTGGTATGGCATAGCACCATATACAACCCCCACTTCCACCACTGCTGTTCTGTCAACAAATCTAAGAAGGCTAAAGTTTCCATATTCAAGAACAAATTAGCAAAAAAAGATTTATTAATAATTTTTGGGCTTTTCCCTCCTTTGGTATAAGTAAATATTTCAATTGCAGTTGTATGTGAAATGTAATAATACTGTGAACACTTCATTGACTTTGCCCAATGTAAAAAAAAAAAAGCTTCAAACACAGAAAATGCCACATGTAATAAAGACATCCCCTATGTTCCCTCCATCTGAAGACTGATCTAATCCATACCTGAGGCAAAACCTAACAGCACAGTAATTTCATGAAAGGAGTTTCTTCTAAAGTGTTAGGAGTTGGACTTTGATGTTTGATTTTTATACTTTGCACAGTGTGTCTCTTCAGCTTTCTGCCTGCTCACAAATCAATGCCTATTTCTAGTTTACAGAGGTGTGTCCATAGACCAGAAAGTAGTTGTGCACCTTAAAGAACTCTGAGTGGCCTACATAGGTACACCAGTGGAAAGCCAAAATGCTATGCAATGTGTATCCATAATGTGCATCCATAAAGCTTCATAAACTGGCTCCACTCTATGTATCGAGAGATGCAATTTAAGCATATGCTTTAAAATAGGATAACAGGTAGAATGAAAATAATCATGAACTGTAGTATAATGTTCTTATTGATATTTCTGTAATGGAAACCAGTAACTATTTATACAAACATTTTACTGTGCGACCTCAATATGCATTGTTTGCATTTTACACGGGTATATATTACAGATGGAGTACAATTTATTGCAGGGGAAGATGAATTTTGCAATAACCTGTTTCTAAACACAATTATTCCAGTAGCTGCTGCTGGAGCAGTTAGGTAGCAGGTATCCTTCTTTCAAACATACACAAGAAACAGTCAGGTCAAGGCTTGTCTTGAAACATTTGGTGCCTAATTACCAGAATACAAGTTTCAGGTACCCATCCTAAGCACTGATAGTGCCCCTGAAACATTATGCACTCTTGTTATTCAGCAATAACATTGGGAATATCTCCCTCAGATTGAAAGTTGAACCTTGGGTTACAATTTTTTTTTTTTTTTTGCTACCAACCAATATTCCCAGCTATTCACACCTAAACTCATCATACTCATCATAGATGTAACACTAGATATTACAAAATCTACATTTAATTCTTACTCAATACACACTGCTCTAAATGAACATGCACTGTACATGGACTTTGAGCAGCAAGTTTTCATGAGACTGTAATAGGAACAGTGCCATTGCCATGCTCAAGAATATAAGTGTTTAAGCAAAGTGGCTTCCTCTAAGGTGTTAGAAATAGCTTTTGTAATGCCAAATCAAGCTATTCTAAACACATTTGTGAAGGCTACAAAGTGCTCTTTCCTAATGGTACAACTTGTTTACAGCTATAATTTTCTTGTTGACTACAGGTTCTTGATGTTTTGGGCACACAGTGACACCTGTAATTTTGTCCTGCCCAGGTCACAGAGTCTGTCTAAGATGTGTCAAATAAACTAACTACCCAGTGAGCCTGTAAAATGCACAGCAGGTCTAAACTGCTCATTAATATGCACAAGGGCAGCTCTGACTGGAAGCTGTCAATGTACAAAGCCAAAGCAATTCTGTTTAAGACCTTTGCTGTGAGCAGCTTGTGTTTTCGTTTAGTCTTTTCTGCAAAATTCATATTAAAATCTTCTTTGCTAGTTCTTGATACTATGTTATTACAAGAAGGGAGTAACAAAGGCTACTTCTTGCAAAATGTAACAAAATCATTTTGATAATGACTGATGAAGCTCTTTCTATTCCGGTGAATCTTTTTATTCTCTATGCCTCAGGAATGTGATGAGACTCATTTAACAGTTATGCAAATATTCTGAATTTAGATTAAATTGAGATTTGAGGGTTCTTCAACAAGACTTTGCTTAACATTTGATTGATTTACTGTGTTTATCTTTAAATGAGGTGAATAATTGTTTAAACAGCCAATGGTATGCTTTACAAACGTATTTTTATATTATACCGTCTCTTTTATTCTATAAGTATGACCATAACACTTTCTTAATGTCATACACAGGAGTATAAAGCACTAATATTTTGCTGCTGGGTTTAATCTCTGCCTCTTCCTCCCCATTATTGTCTATGTAGTGTTGGAAAATGCTCCTGTGAGAGGAACCCAAGAGAATCCCTACATAGACTAAATGGAACGAAAATACAGCAACTAAACACTCCTTTTCTTTATCTACAAAACGCTGCCATTTTGTAGCCCAGTGTGACATTATCCTTTGGTAAAGTAAAAACAGCTCATGCAAACTGTGGGTATGGAACTGGAAATATGAATTTTCTATTAAAGAATAAAGGCAGACTGTTTATATTTGCATCATTTTTCATGGGAGTGTGACGGAGCATGTGTACCTGGCAGCGTGTTTTAGTCCAAATGATGTTGTAGTGAACCTAGAGGAATACAGCTATAAGGATTAACCAATAACATAACTGGGGGGAATAAGGCCTAATCATAATAGCAGTGTAAATATGGTATATCAAATGAATCCATTGATAAATTGAGCTACTAAAGTGTAAAATGTGAAGTCATAGGGTCCGGTGTATGTTTACTTGATGGCTTTGCCCACCTCTATGTTAACAGATAACAGCTCTACATTCAGAGGAAGCTGAGCAGCTTCAAAGGCCCCTGGGGTGAACTACATCCTGACATAGGAGAGTTTTTTGACACCTAAAGAGAACTTGGACAGACAAGAGGGAGCCATTCACAGCTTGTGGTCTTACACAAGGAGACCATATGAGAAACTGCTATATTTTGTATAGGCAAATATATTTCAGTTTCCAAAACACCACTTAAAATCAATAAAAGTAGTGATCAACCACATATTCATAAATAGCATGATGAAGAACAGCCTATACGTCAAATAAAGTATTCTGTTACACACAGAAGCTGAGGAAATGAGTATAAGCTCGACTAATACACTGGACCTAGGCCTGTTTGGTATCAATAAATTGGTAAATTCGTAGTGGATCTATTAATAATAAAACTTGGTGCACTTGACACTCCACATGAAAGTTAGGTCACATAGCAGAATTGGGTATTAACTCAGGGAACATGAAAATCGTGGTTGAAAACAGTGGCAGAGAGGTGGAGGTGGTGAAAGGTGTAAAAGTGTCTTTAAAAAGCTGAGACAAGTTACAAGAAATTTTCAGCTCTTGGGGTTCAATCTAATCAAGGATTGTCCATCTCTTCCCCCTGCCCCAGGCATACAGATTATCAGACGCAAGTTTATGCTCTGTACATTCATCCTATTTATTTTTGTAACTGTTATGCATTTTATATTTGTATGTCAACTGTTATTTAATTGTTTTTATTACCTGTAAGCATTGTATCTTTTTGTATATTAAATCTAAAACTTAATTAGTGCTGTCCTTATTGCTCCAAATAAATTCACAGCCTTTTATCAAGAAGATTGCTTGACCATGCTAATCCTTAAAATGCTGAGGTGTGAATTGTGAATACATTTGTATACCAAGCTTTGTGTGTGCCTACATGTATATTTATGTCATAGAGCCTTGAGGGGTTAAGTGTAAACCCTTTTGATTGCTGGTGTGTCTTGCTAACGTGTGTGTAGCAAGGAGTGTTCATTGTGTGCCAGTGTGAGACAGTATATTGGGGTCTATTGCCCTTATTCAATAGGTGGTTGCAAAACCAAAGTGGGTGTGTTTGTGTGAGGGCTGTTTGGGGGCAATTTGGCAAATCTGTAACCCGTGCGATAGGTGAGAGGAAGATTTAGTGCTAGAATCGTGTGTAACCCCATACAGTAAATACTTCCAAGTCACAAGTGTGCAGAGTGCGGTTTGTGACTGGTAAAGGTAGTCAGGAGAGGTTTTCCTGACAAAATAGAAGTGTTATATTGTTTGACTTTGTGAAGATAGGATTAGATATTAAATCAGGTATTGGCTAGAGGTGGCTATTCCTGACAGTTGTTAATTCTTTCGTTGTCAAGTCATGCACATTATGAAGAGTAGACTTGGCCACGAGTGTTCCATACAGAATGAAGAATATATGCAATAATGTGCCTGTTTTTTTTTACAAACAAATGAAAAACTGGAATTATTAGTTTGAAGGAGATATTCTAATAAATTTCAAGGTTTCCAGATGTATTTTTGAAGATGTTTCTGGTTTAGTAGGAGCCCACTTATACTTTTTATCCATGCAAAATGGAATTTTTCCACCAACTTCAACTACTTTGCAGTAATTGGACCTCGCCAATGATTATTATTATTATTTTTATTATCCTTTATTTATGAGGCATCACAAAGAGTCGTTTAGAAAGCTTACTACATTGTCCAGCCGTCACTTCCTTAAATTACCATCTTAACAGCAGGATTCATAGTGTGTTCCGTGAAACTGACGTCATTGAAGTCTGCTGGCGTGTTCAGTCCTGGGAATTGTTTGAAGTGTTTTTTTTCAAGTTCTCACTATTAGAAATGTGTCGGGAATGACAAGTTCAGCCTCATCATGTTGGAGATACCCATGTCGGAGTTTTCACCACTGATATAAGGTACCCAACCCATTTGGGGAAGAACTTTAAGATTGCAGACATGCACAGATCAAGTGTTTTTTGAGGTTCGCAAATGGCCTTCTCTGTGTATTACTAATCCTTCTTTGTCCATCTGCATCCACCCAATAAACCAAATTTTCAGGGCTGATTAACAACGCTAGTATAGCACACAGTAACACAATTTATAATTCTTTCTAGCAGAGCATTGTGATTTGTTTACTATGGACATGTCATTACAATTAAGGTACCCGCCAACTATCTTAGCGGGTTATCTCTATTTACCATCAGTGGCAGAACTATCGCTGTTGCAGTTGGTGTGGCAAGCTCAAAAGAGCATCAAGGGTGTCTCAGGGCATCGCATCCCCCAATTCCTGTATGGTCTGGTGTTCTGTTCTCACAATGCAAGTCATTTATGATGAGCAAAATACAGAATGTGATGCACAATGTCCACTATATAGTCCATGATCAAGACCACAGAAAATCAGGTAAGGAAGGGCCAAAATACCATTGCAGAAGGCAGAATAGTGTTGTCTGAAGGTAATGTATGAACACAGTGGTTATTCAGGCCAGTCACTCCACAGAAGAGCGCACGGTGTGCCTCACACTTTTTGCCTATAATACAGGATTCATTAAATGGAAACATATGAGCTTCTGCTTTTCAACTGAACACACATTTTAACTTAGCGGTGTGGCATTTCCCAGCAGATTTATCTAATGTTTAATAGACAACATCTTTAATGTGATTCTGTGATAATCAAGAAAATATGAAATTGAAATTGAGAGTTTGTAACTATAATAAATATGGAGAAAATCTAATCTCCAAGTACATTTCCACATATCAAATACTCAGAGCTGCCAGGCTTTTACAGGCACCAGTGAATATATGAAACAAACAGAAACAAATGATCTGTAAACAGGTTGAGAAATGAGAGCTAGGACATTACATTGGTTTTAAGATGTACTTTACCTTTTATCACATTATATGTTTATGTGCCTTATGTTATGACTACAGGACAGTTCTGTAAACAAATCAATCTAAGAGTTTCTTCCTCATCTACACACCTTAACACTGAAGATTTTAGGCTATTTATTACCTAGTAAATATATATATTCTGTTCCTTGTTGCATCTACATCCCTATAACTTTATATTAAGACTGTAGCAGAACATTGGAAGACATATGTTAATGCCATTTACATGATTCCACGTTTTCCCTCTCTAAACAGTGAATGTTATGAGTTTAATTTAGACAAAAAGAGTAATACTCCACCTCACACGAGTGTGCTACAGTTATATGCATAATAAGCCATATATTCATATACATCCATGTTATAGTGCCACAGGGGAAAAATTTTAGTAAATTAACTATATGTTACCCCAACACCCATCGGCAGGGGTGTTGGGAGGAGCCCTATTGCTTCAGCATGTTTGCTTCTGGCTATTCTCCGGCTAAACGGGACATCACATTTGGAACTGACATTAAGGATGAGACTGTTTGTTTGTTACATCACTCTCTTTCAGTAATTGGATATATTTAATCTACAGCACTCACTGCTAATTACACTCTTTGCAAACAACCTCCGGAGCAAATTTTGTCACATGAAGGGTGAGATTGTTCGCTTGTTTCATTGTAAGTCGACACTCTAGGCAAATTGGATATATCTAATCTACACTTACCGCTACTAACACTCTATGTGGACACTCTTCTTAGTACATATATGACATTATTATATTCCACAAGTTATATTGAACTAGCCTGCTTTCTTTGCAACAACTCAACAGAGTTCTGACCTGGCTGGATATCTCATTCATATGCATTACATTATGGACTAACTGCTTGCTCTCAGAAGGTGCACATTATTAGAGTATTTATCGCTACTTACTATTTTTTATTATCATAGTATTAAATAAATGTTATATTTTTTATTTATCTGTAGGTTTGCGACAATTGTTTTTTATTTAGATTTATGTTTCTCACAAATCATTCTCTAGCGCAGTCCTATCTGTGTTTTCTATCATTTATATTTTACAGCGATTAAACCATCTCCATGGACAGCTGCTGATATACTGATTTGCGCCATCTCTTGATGTGACTCTGTGTAGACAATGTACATCTTTCTACACTAGAGGGACACTGAGGTTTTTATGATTTTTTTAGTGTTCAGAATTAGGATCAAAAAGGTCTCTCATTTTGAAAATGTGTCTGATCTGTTATTTAATCTTGTTGAACATACTCATACTTTATAGTGTCTGGGTATGCTAAGGTTTTTGATAGTTTTCTTTAATATTCCAGATATGCTCTAAAATACATATGTTTAAGGGTTTCTTGGTTTTGCCAATATATTAAAGCCACAGTTACATTTTATTATGCAGATTACAAAGGAAGTGGTACAGTTTATTGTTTTAATCTCTCTCAATTAAATTCAAAATATCTCAGTGTGTTTACACACTTTATAGGGGTAGAAAACCCTTGGGGGTATATTTACTACACTGCGGGTTTGAAAAAGTGGAGATGTTGCCTATAGCAACCAATCAGATTCTAGCCATCATTAATTTCTTACATTCTACAAAATAACATCTAATTGGTTGCTATAGGCAACATCTCCACTTTTTCAAGCCCGCGGTTTAGTAAATATACCCCCAGGTCTCTTTATAGAGCATACTTAAAATTAGAGGTTTTTCTACCTTGGAGACAAAATTATTTTAAGGGTTCTTATAAATGAGTTTAGTTTTTCAGGGAGATGTTTTGAGAGGATCAGATCCATCTTTAGAATACGGCAATGACTATTAACTTTTTTTTTTAATGTTTAGCTCAGAGGTATTATATTGCGCAATGAATAGGCAACATTTTTTTCTTTCTTTATCACCACCTTCAGAGTCCTGGGAGTTATTTTGTATTGTATACAGTTCACTTCTTTCAATATTTTTACAAAATAGCTATTACTATCAACATTTTTAAAATTAGTATATGTAGTAATCTTATTACCAACATTTATTTGGGTCACACCTTGAACCAAATCTAAAAATTTATTTTCATCCTTCAATTTTGAGGTATATTTAAATCATGTTATTCAGTTAATAATTAATTGACTTCATAAAATCTTTTATTTCATATACTTTCTTTTTCCCAACACTCCATATACATATTTCCAGAATTGGAGGTAGAGGTGGTTACCATTGCGTCTCACAAATTTTTAGGTAATACTGGTCTATAAATGTAAAATAGTTATGTTCTAAAACAAAATAAATACAGTTGAGCATCAACTGTTGTCTCCTTTTTGAAAGTTCTGGATCAGACATTAAATAATTCACTACAAATTGCAATCTCTCTAAGTTTGGGACAGAAAAGCGACTGTATGTCCACAGTACACCATTTAAAGCTACTCTTACACTGGAACTCATCCAAAATCACCAATATATATCTGTTGAGGTATGAATTTTAAAATATATCCATGTATTCTGAAATTTTCATTGTTAGAAAGCCTATCCCAGAAAACAATGGGGTGTCCTGGGGGATTTTCTACCTCCTCGTGGACCTTTGTGAGATGGTAAAATGATGGATTAATTTAATATTTATACTCATCTAAAGTTGAAATATATAGAGGGAATTTAAGTCAACGCAATTTGCCATCAGAGCCATGTATGAGGTGCGCCAGTGCACACTTACGAATTTTATGGTTAGCAAAACATTGGAGATTTTTGCTCACACCTCTATGACCAGCAATGCTTTATTGACCTAACATCTGCGCAGCCTCGTCACACAAGGCTCTGGCAGGACATTGCTAGGAACGGAATTTTCAATTTTCTGCAATCCTTATCACCCAAGTCTTTTTCAACATACTTCTGCCTATCTATTATACCACCCTATCCCCGTTAACTGCCTGTTTTATTACTATATTATATTTGATGTTACATTTTGAAGCTTGAGTTTCATGGTAGGACAAATACTTTTTCTCATCTTTGCCAATATTCTCAAAAGCTTTTTTTTATCAGTTCTGAAAACAGGTCAACATAGCTCACTTCTGACACTAGGAGACAAAAAGTTAGATTTAAGGCCTTAAACCCAAAGCAGCCTTCTGATTTCATAACTCCTCATAGTTTCTCAGTGGAGCTGAGTTGTTTCTTAGGTAACTCTCCATATCCATAATATCCCACCATACTTTCATTTGTTTTATTAATAATCTCTGGTTTTCCTCCAATGCAGGTGGTACTGTAAATGTATGACCTGCCAGAGCATGACAGGAAGTGGGGTCGTGGCTATGCATGTTTGGGAAGTTCCTGTTTTCTGTTCTAGGTATGTATATTATGCTGAGTATACACGTTATGTTTCAGCTTTGAGAGTTTTCGCTCCAGTCTTTCTACACCCACATCTACAGGTACATTACAGGAATATTTTTTACAGATTTATTCACAAAGTTAACATTAAAAAATATTGCACAGTGTTAAGATCTGCTTGAACTAAGATCATGAAACATAATTGACTAACCCACATTTCAGTCTCCAAATAAAAACATGAACTAAGTTAAGGAAAATAACAAAATTATAATCTGCATAATACAATTAATAATGTAAATCTTACAAACGAAAATTGTGGCCCCTCAAAAATAAAGTAAGGATTGTGGTGGTAGTAAAGATTAGTGAGAATATTTTATAGTAAGCGTCACTCGCTATTTTCAAACCAATAATAAATATATGCTCCAAAATATGCGAATCTATCTCAAGGAATCAGTAACACAGTTTAAAATAATGCTGGCCAGATCGGTGGTACTTGGTTTTCCGACCCTGAAATCACAGACAAGGAGGATACCTACAAATAAAAGTCGATGACTATAAAAGCGACATGAATATAAGAGACGGCAATGGGAGGACTCCACAACTACACACTTTAATCTAAAGTGTGTACTTGCAGGGATCTGAAATTGCCGCTTTAAATAGAGATTTCACTATGTTGCTCTGTGACGTGACATCAAACTGAAGTGCCGGCAAGCAGAGTGTTCACACTTAGTACCTGTCAGCATGGCGCTGTCTTCGGAAATGTGCTGTGCTGCTTTTTAGGTAAGTCTTAATTTTGCTTTTCTAGTCATCGGATTTTTTTGTAGGTATCCTCCTTGTCGGTGATTTCAGAGCATTTTTTCATTCAATATCTCTTGCTAACTCAATCTTGAGCTTGTGACAGCAGAAGAAGAACAGTGGGGAAACAATAACACCCAATATTTGTTAAATAGGCTTCCCAACGCTTTGCATGCGGAAGCTATCGTTGGAGAAAGCCACAAATGTTATCGGTGCCCTCGATAAATAGGGTGAAACCCTATCTCCACTGAGAACACACATTTTTGCTGGAGATAGAGCTTTTCTCACTTTAATAGACCAAGTTGCTGAATATTTTTATTTTACTACACTGTAAAGCTTTGGCATTTTACTATGAACCTGGTGCTGCAACTGTCGGCTGCAGTTGTCCCAAATGGCTTTAAGAGTAAAAGTTAAAGACTGTATATATATATATCTGTATATATCTATATCTGTATATATCTATATATATATTCATGTATATATCTATATATATCTATGTATATGTATATCTATATATGTATATGTATATCCATATATGTATGTCTATATATGTATATGTATATCTACATATGTAAATATATATCTATATATATATCTATATATATATATATATATATATATATATATATAGAGAGAGAGAGAGAGAGAGAGAGAGAGAGAGAGAGAGATATAATAAATTACTTCTAATGTTGACTGTAATTCTGAGATCCATTTACTTTCAAATACTATTTAGCAATGTCAGTTGAAAAGTATTATGAATTGCCATATTGCAAGTGATATTAAATTTAAATATCCTCACCTCAGCATCAGCCATAAAACGTTCCTTCTACTTTAGTACATATGACAGGTACTAATTTAAGTAAATATGGCTGCTTATTACATTGATGAAAATTTAAAAGGAAACCATTGTGCAGTATGTCAGAATGAAATACCATTATGGGTTTCATGTTCGGTTCCTGGATATGAATTCTTTCAAGTATTTTAACACTAATGATGAAAAAAATTGCAACAAAAATGCTATGGCTATGTGGAGCTCAGCTAAATAATGTTACGAGGAAAAGCATACCAGGAGCAGTGATGGTAAGATTTGGCAATGTTATATGTGTTTTATTAGGATTTAGGCATGGTGCTCAAATTACAGAAATAAATCCCATACATGTATTCATTTTTAACTGTTTTTACTTCATCATGAGAATATAAGAATCGGAGATGTCATCCTTTATTAGTGTCATTTGAAGTTTTATAAGGTGAGAATGTGCATCATAAGAAGACTGCCCAGAATCTACTCTTAATGAGCTATAGTAGAATATGAGCTTAATTGTCCAGCTACTAACCCTGTCATTTTACAGATATAGCAGAATACATTGCTGACACGTTGACTATAACTGAGCAGAAAAAGTGTTTTGTTTCTTTTTAAATAATATTCAATGTGTCAACCAGTCATCCCATAATCATAATTGCTTAAATGGCAAAGGATGGCATAGATCCAGCTTGTGACATATTTCAGTCTACAAACTGGGAGTCTAGAGTGGATGAAATGTGGAGGAATGATAATTAAAAACAAGTATAAAACATTGAAATGAAATGTGTATTTAAGAATAATTAGAAATAATAAGAAATAACCTCATTTCACCATTTAACAGTGAACACTTTGCACACAGTACACATCTAGAAGTTTGTTTTATAGGAAAAGATTAGATAGGTGGGCACAGTTCTCAAAATATCTCTGTGCAACAAGTAACAGCAAGAAATACATATTTCAGTAATGTGTGATATTATTATTTCAGGGAAGTGATTTGTGGGCACTGAATGGATTGATAGCTGTTATTAAAGATATGCTTAAGGATGAAGAAGTCAATTCGTTTTAAAAGGTAAAGCTGAAAACTACTGTAAGATCCAAAAAGGCCATATGCACATGGGATTGGAGACGTCTAGGCTGACCAAGATTTAGTATATAGAATAAATGAATGGTAAAAGGTTTGAGTGTTGAGTGAGTATTGCTAGGACATGGAACCAGTCCAGGCTCAAAGTCTCAAACACTCTCTACTTTTTAAAACTTACTATTTTTCATAATAATTTTTTTCATTGACCTAAACAAATTATTTTATATAATGAAAAATATGCTCCCATAGTACCAAGTTTGAGGTATTTCAGTCCTGATTACCACTGGCACAAGTGAGGGGCTTTGCTGTTGCTCTTCAGAATATGTAGATGTGGTCTAGGAAGGGACGTGGCCCTGATGGAGACGGAAATCAGTAATCCCTTGTGTGACAACACTAGTATAGGTATAATAAAGAGAAATGCATTCTTTTATTAGTGTGACTTGTAACGTTGTACTAGTGAGTAAGACTATGAACACGATTAACTTGATTGTGAGGCTGGGCCTTGGGTTTTTGAGAACCTTCCAAAGCTCCTGCTATCTAACAGGCTACTCTGAGTTGCTTAGGTGGTATCTGGGAAAATATGACAGACATATATTAATGTAACCAGTTAACAAATTGTCCAAAAAATATTCATTTATATAGCAAATAAAATCAAACACGTGCCCAGTACCCATATTTACTGTTTCCAGATATATAGAGTTCTTATAGAGCTCTGCTATTGTTTAAAACATCCCAACAAATATATGGGTCATAACAGTCAACTTGTCATTGTGACATTTGATGAAACAAGGGTAATTTATGATATATAGTATTATTTTAGACAAGTACCTGAAATTAGAGAGAGTTAATGTTTAGACCATTTTGTACAATAATATGGACTCAGCAGCAAGTAACAGCCTTGGTACATTACTTGTCAGAAACTGTAGAACATCGCTCTCTCACTGTCACTTTAACATATGGATTTTGAACACAGAAGCTGCACTGGGTTAACATAACATATATAAGAATGTTGTATATTATTGTCTAGCAAATCTCCTTTACAGAAAAAAAAAAACAATTTAGAGAAGTCTTGGGATTTGGAAAGCGAAGCTCATGGAAACATATTGGAAAATTAAAGCTCTGCTTTGGTATTTCAATCCACATGAGATGAGCTTCCTTTGAAAGGAGATTTGTCAAATGAAGCTCCTACCTACTGTGATTGATTTCATTGTTCCAAACTTTTTCTAGTACTGTATATCAGGAATTGCAGTGACAGAATCAATAGTGTGACCCCACTGGAAGGACAACATATGGCTTTTATTTTTTAGTGGGATGTGGCATGTATTGAAATATTGTTTATTACATTTCCTCCCTTCACAAGGAGCAGATGGGCAGTGTTAACAACTGCGAGTTACTCCTACTGCATTTCAATCCATTTTAGTAGCACTTTTATTGTTATCCACCAAGTGGAATTTTGTTTTATTTTTATTTATTTTATTTTATGCTGCACAATAGGAACTGTTTGATGCCAATACATATAATTCAAAATAGTTACTTGGTTATTCTGGAAAGTGATAATATGATAGCTGTTAAATATAGTTAGATCTACGGAAGGCCCTAGATTGTCACTTAAATAGTAAGGCCATTAATCAACAATGTGTTATCACGTTTGTGTGAATGCTGCCTGTGCACCTAGGGCCAGGTTTGTGGAAAGGTCACATAGCTGAAGACCTAGGGCAGCAGAAATGTTATATGCTGTTTTAGTTTTACTCTCTTATTAAATTTATTAACTATGCCTCCAAACATGAAAACATCTATGATCTTTTTAAATTATTGTTAGAATTAATTTGTTATATTAATTAGTGGTAGAATAAATGTATTACATACACATGGTAAATGAGGCGTTATGTACAATGAGGCTCTAAAGTTCTGCATCTAAAATGGAGTGAGCTGCAAGGAAAAGTGACCTAAGGTGACGAGATTAGTAAATCCGAGCCACAGTGCAACAAAGATAAAATGCAAAGCTGTAATATACCTTGAAGCAGATGAGAATTTATTTTAAATGAACACTACAGTTATACTGAATGGGAAAAAAAATCTAATACAATTCTTTACCTTCCTTGGTGTTGCAAACTGCCTGGTTTGGCAAGACTCTCTCCACCCTACAGGTCACAGCGCCATACTGGTTACATAAATGTGTTTAAGACATTGTAGTACTGTTAAAAGAATTATTAGTTTATTTTATTGTTTGTCATTCAATATTCTGAGTATTTATATTATATTTTATTATATTTTTATTTGTAATATTGTTATATTTATTTGAATATTGTATTATTATTTTATTTTCTTTGAGTTATATGGTGTATAGATATTGACTGATCGTTTCATTTTTATTTAATGATTTCTGCAATAATAGGGCATTGATCATGATAGTTTCATTGTTTTTGCTATATTTTTATTTTTTTTCCCAAAAAAGGTAAAGGAACTAAAGGTCCTATTTCAAATACCTTATTATATAGCACATTGCATAGTTACGGCTTTGAAAAAAAGCTCTGCTCAAAATGTAATGCTAGGACCACACCTGTGCATATATCACATTCCGGCCGAAGCAGACCCCTTGAGATTATATTTAACATGCTTATCACCAGGGTCATCTTAACAACATTATGGACCCCCAGGAAAAGCAGTGCACCGGGCCCCTATATATACATATATATATATATATATATATATATATATCACAATTTTTTTCGAATCCCACTTAACTTACCTTTCAATCGCCCTGCTTTCCGAGTCCGATCCCCTTCTCTTCTTCATCGCTGTCCTCCGCTCCTCCGTGCTGCGCTCCTCCGTGTTGTGCTCTCAGTGAATGTCTGGTGTGATGATGTCATCACGCCCAACATTCACTGCGAGCGCAGCACGGAAGTGGGGACCAGGGAGGGAGCCGGATCGCTATCAGGTGACCGCAAAAGGTAAGTTTTTCTTATTTTTTTGTTGTTGTTTTCTTTTTTACAGAAGTCCTGCCTTGGGCCCCCTTGTCCGCTGGGCCCCTGGGCACCTCCCCATCGTGCCCAGTCAGAAAGACGGCCCTGCTTATCACTGTCATGTGAATATGATTTAGCTTTTTTTCTACAGCTGTTTTTATTACAACTTTTGATCTAGAAAAGCTCCCCTCTATTACCTATCATTACTTTATAATTGTGTAACATTATTTACTATTTATTACCTGTAAATAGAGTATACTTTTAATGAGCAGCATTCTGACCAGGAGAGGGTTTGCAATATTTGACCAAGAGGGTAAATGCAAGAAAGTGGCACAGGCTTTTCTACCAGTGCAGCACAACAACAAAAAGACACAAAACATGAGACCACACTGCCCCACAACCCAGCCCACTGATATTCATGATAAAATATTGTGGGAATGCAAATCAGCATTAAAAATTCAACATTTTATATGATTCAACACTGCTTTGAGGAGACCTTACTGGAAATGACATTCATATTCAATCCAGTTTAAATCGAAATAAAATCAAAGCAAATGTTTAAATAACAATCTGACTCAACATACTGAAACACATTGCTCTATCTCTATATTTATTTAAACACTTAAACTAAAAATACTTGTCATTATGCTATGTTACCATGAGAACTAGGTACAGGTATGTTGTAAGTCATACAGGATAGATATATATATAGATATATATATATATATATATATATATATATATATATACACATATATATATATATATATATATATATATATATATATATATATATATATATATAAAATTTGGTTCATACACATAGAATATGTACAGCATTTCACTTGACATTACTTTTGTGTATATGGGTCATATGGGGCAGCATGGTGGCTTAGTGATTAGCACTTCTGCTTCACAGCACTGGGGTCATGAGTTCAATTCCCGACCATGGTCTTATCTGTAAGGAGTTTGTATGTTCTCCCCGTGTTTGCGTGGGTTTCCTTCGGGTGCTCTGGTTTCCTCCCACACTCCAAAAACATACTGGTAGGTTAATCGGCTGCTAACAAATTGACCCGTGTGTGTGTGTGTGTGTGTGTGTGTTAGGGAATTTAGACTGTAAGCTCCAATGGGGCAGGGACTGATGTGAGTGAGTTCTCTGTTCAGCGCTGCAGAATTAGTGGCGCAATATAAATAAATGGTGATGATGATGATGTATAGTATTGTCAACCTTAAAAGAGACATTTGATTTTCACTGATGAAAGCAAACTAAGTAAAAACAACTGAATTTTGAACTAGGTCTAAAGTTTGGGTTTTGTCCTATAATTAATGGGACACATTTGTACTTTCCATTCGGACATTAGCGGCAAAGGGGATTTTTTAGACTCATATTGCCCAATATAAAAAAGAGAAAGAAAGTAAAGACAGTCTCAATGTCCTCTCATTTTCATGATTCAATTTAGCCATAAATGAAGCATAACAAAAGCAATATTTTGGGAGAAACATTACAAAGCTTTGGTTAATAAAAGCGGTTTATTCTAAAGCATGCCACCCTTACCCGATTTTGGCGGGATAGTCCCAATTTTAGGATTCTGTCCCACTTTCCCACCCGGGGACATGTTTGTCCTGTTCCTGGGAACATTGGGAGGAATTTTCAGTTCATAGGTCCTCTGCACTGCACCTGCTACTGGTGCACGCAGCAGTGTTTAGAGGAGAAGGGAGACAGCCTACTGTTTAACAGCTTTCCACTTTCCCACAAACTTAGATGCTCTTCTAGCTAGAGGAAGTGTCTCTCAAAAGTGGAAAGTAGGCATACAGCTTGGACCATATAGCAGCACGAATGCAAAACCAAAGTGAGTTGTGGTATACACCCAATGCACTTCATATATGAGATCCAGTGTCTTCTACATATAGCTTGTCCAGCAAATAGTGTAGTTTGTAAATATTAAAGAGGAACTATACATCAATGTAATTGAAATATTCATCAAAATCTACTCGTTAAAGGCTTTAATCATAATTAGGAAATCATTATAGTCTTTTTACATCCATGATTTCGTAATAATCTAGTATGTATCCACGAAGCGAAAATAAAATGCATCTAGTCCAGATCTTACAAAGAAAGAGAGAAAGAGCTTTGCTTAGTCATTAAAGACAATCTATATAATTTACTGAACAATAATGAAAACAACAACTATGACATTACTTTAAACACTGCTGCTTCTCTCCCACCTCTGTTCAGTATGTTCCACAGATTGTAATTATTGGGAAGTATATAAATGAACCACACTTACCTTGAGATGTCTCTGTATCTATAAATTTTTTTATCAAAGCATCAGTAGTTTGAGTGTAGAGGCTGAGAGCATATTTCAGTGACTGTAGATCTGGGCTCTTCTCCAAGAAATTCTTTTTCAGGCCGCTTCCTCCAGCGTGAAAGTATTGCTATAGTAAAAACAGAGATTAGGATTGGAATATCTCATTTAAATAAGTAACTAACCAACCAAACTAACAAACACTTAAACAAGTATGTCACCAAAAATACATTAGAATGGTATGGTTAAATCAGGTTTATTGACAGAAGTAAACATACACAAATACAAGAAAAGAAAATAGCATAACATGTAAATGCAAAAAACTCGGGTTTGTTGTAAAGTGGTAGGCGTATGGATGTCGATGTGACTGCCAGGGGCTGGCTGGCAGACTTTAGCCCAGGGGGCACACAGCACTGGTCCATAAGTAGCGGCCCATCCCTAAAGGGTGGTTTTTGGTAAAATATATATTTAACAATATAAAAAAAGAGGCTATTTTAGTGTTACTTAACCCAGCGATACTTTATTATTAGAAATGATAAATCATAAATAATTAAAATAAATAATGCAACAAAAAACAAACCTCATTTATTGTAAATATTGTATTTTATTTTTTATATCATCTCTCTACAGGACCTTTATTTTACCTACCTGGCTGATTATAATGTGGTGTATATATATATATATATATATATATATATATATATATATATATATAACACTACATATCTAGAAAATCACAAAAATGAGAGCAACAAATACCAGATATGTCTGTCCTGTCATCACACTGTGACCCCTTCATCACACTGCTCCCCCTTCATCACACTGCTCCCCCTTCATCACACTGTGCTCCTCATCACTGTGCCACCTCATCACACTGTGCCACCTCATCACACTGTGACCCCTTCATCACACTGTGACCCCTTCATTACACTGCTCCCCCTTCATCACACTGTGCTCCTCATCACTGTGCCACTTCATCACACTGTGACCCCTTCATCACACTGCTCCCCCTTCATTACACTGCTCCCCCTTCATTACACTGCTCCCCCTTCATTACACTGCTGCCACTTCATCACATTGTGCCTCTTCATCACACTGTGACCCCTTCATCACACTGTGACCCCTTCATCACACTGTGACCCCTTCATCACACTGCTTCCCCTTCATCACACTGTGTTCCTCATCACTGTGCCACTTCATCACACTGTGCCTCTTCATCACACTGTGCCACTTCATCACACTGCGACCCCTTCATCACACTGTGCTCCTCATCACTGTGCCACTTCATCACACTGTGCCTCTTCATCACACTGTGACCCCTTCATCACACTGCTCCCAGTTCATCACACTGTGCTTCTTATCACTGTGACCCCACATCACACCATTCTATTCTACTTTCCTTCTTATGGTCTTCTTTATCTTCTGTCTTCCTCTTCAAATGACTGTGAAATGACTGTGTATGAGTGTTTGGTGCTACAGGAATCCAGTAGTCTAGGGGGAGGAGTCCTGTAGCACTGTTATCTGAAAAATGTGATGCAGGCAGCCTATGCAGTCCGTGCATTGGCTGTCTACATTGTATACTACTCAATGCGGTCTCATCATCCATTGATAGAATGTTGTACTACAAGCTGTAGTACAATATTCTGTAAATGAATGATGTGGCCGTATTGAGAAGTATGAAGTGCGGCCAGCCAATGCACGGACTTCATAGATTGCCTGCACCGCATTCTGACTGGACCACCAGGTGACCCAAAATACATTTTAATTGTCCGGCCCAGCCTGTCCCTGGTGACTGCTCACCTTACTGGCTGCATTAACTCTACTCATGGAGAACACAACAACAGTAAGCCTAGAGGAAAGAAAAGTAGCAACCTAAGTAATGTCTTTTACTTAAACCTTAAGTAATGCTTTAGCATTCCTTAAGGTGTTAACTAAGGCACTGCTATTACTCAACAATGATATATATATATATATATATATATATATATATATATATATATATATATATATATATATATATATATATACCAGTTATTTAAGTAGTGTGCTGGTGTTACTTAATCACTTCTGTTGCATGTGTTGAATTGTTAAAGTAAAGGCAGTGTGTAATTTAAGGAGAAACTAATTTTTTTATGTGCTGAAATAATTTCCTGTCCTTTCTTCACGAGTACTTTGTGATAAAGGTCAACAAGAAGAGCTGTGATGTCCCAGTGCAGGAGACCACCAACATCACATGTCCTTTTGTGACCGACATTCCGTACCACCAAATACAAAAATGCTCCGAGGGGATTGTCACCAGTCCTGCGCCTGGTATGTGAACAACAACCCCCTCTTAGCACAGAGCTCAGCACCGCTATACAGAATTGCATCCTGCTCAGAGAGCAACAACAAAAGGGACACATGCAGGCTGTAGCAAGTTACTGCTAAATAAGTAGATGAATTTACGTTTATATATATTTAAATGTCTTTCATTAAGTCATTGTTGAATTTTAGTATATTTAATTTTGCACAGAATATTTAAAATATTATCTGGGTAATAAAATAAGGACAATTAAAAGGCATGTTGATCAATACTTGGTTGAAACGTATGCTATGCGTGCATGCTTTATATAGCTAGATTTATATTATGCATGACTGAGGGTAATGCAAGAAACACCATATGCACTTTAGGCATACCGGCTTGCTCACAGAGAAACCCTTCACCACTACAGACTAGGATGGAAGAATACCCATGCGATTCATGCTTTGTAACATATTACATGGTCTTACACTTTAGGCTTACATTAAACTTGGTACAGCACTAATGCTACAGCGACAATGCCTATTTAGGCATGGTTTATTGATTCATTTGCCCTTGTTCTGCTACCATTTTCCACAATCCAGTGGTACTTGTAATTCTGACTAACAAACAAGTGACAAGGAATAGATAGACAAACACTGATCACTAAAACTGCAGCATGCTTTAAATCTCCACTTGCATTAACACAGACAGATGACGTGAGAAGATACTGGTATGCAGACTGCTATAACTTCCGAACATCTAGTATGCAGGCACTTTAGTTTTACCTCACAAAACAAAGCCACAAAAACATTTCTCAATTTAAAGTGGCAATGCAATGTCAAATACACTATTTAATCTCAGGGTTAGAGTAAGAGTTACGTTTAGCATTAGGGTTAGGGTTACCATTGCAGTTAGGGTTAGGTTTAGGCATACAGTTAGGGTTAGGATTAGGTTTAGGTTTAGAAGCCGGGTCCACCCATTGTCGCTTTAAATTAACTAGTCTGTCTAACTAGGTGTGTTTTGTAAAACTAACTGCCTGCATACTAGATGTTTGGAATTTATAGCAGTCTGCATACCAATCTCTTCAGAACTGTCATCTGTCTGTGTTAATGTAAATGGAGATTTAAAGCATGGTTGTCCAACCCGCGGCCCGCGGGTCGCATGCGGCCCAGCATGCCTGTAAATGTGGCCCAGCTGGAGTTTTGGTTGTGGCAAGGGGGCAGCACTGAAAAAAAAAAATCCTGCAAAAAAAAAAAGAAAATACTTACCTTGCAGTCACGTCAGCTGGCGCTCCGGCTCCCTCCCTGGTCTCCTCCTCCGTGCGGTGCTCGCAGTGAATGTCGGGGGTGACATCATCACACCCCACATCCATTGCGTAGCGCAGCAAAGAGGAGTCACCCACGCAAACTATCAGCAGCAGTTAAAGATTATCCAGTATCTTATTGTTGTAACTCTGAATTTGGACTTTCTGCACCATGCAATTATGAACTAGCTGTGTTCTCTGTATGTATCTAATATAAATATTAAGAGATAATTGTATTTTTAATATTTTAAACCATTTTAAATGTGCAGTGCTGAGTAGGGTGAAAATATCACCCACTGGTACCCTCATCGGAGGCTGCTCCATGAGTCATTTTTCCCGCCACCCTATCTTTAAATCTCTGTAGATTTCTATTAGTCCTCCTGATGCTACCTATATCGGTGACCATTTCAAACTGGTCAATAAAAAAAATGATTCATGGGTGCAGAAAGAGAGGAAAAAAAAGTTTTTTGCATTTAATTCCCCAAACCCCACTAAGGGGCAGATGTAGGTAAGTGAAATTGTAGCTGGTAATGGGACTACTGCTTTAATAATGATTCTGCAACAGGTTTCCTAACTCTTACTAACTTCATTTCCAAGTAAGTTTAATATGTTAACTATGTTTTCTATGGTTTTTTGGATGATCAGCTATCGTTGGGGTTAGTGTATTTTATGTGCGGCCCAAACCAACTCGTCGTCTTCCAATGTGGCCCAGAGAAGCTAAAAGGTTGGACACCCCTGATTTAAAGCATGTCGCTGTTTTAGCAATCGCTGTTCCTTTGTCTATCTACTCCATGTCGCTTATATGTTAGTTGGTGTAACGTACCCAATCTCCACAATCTACCTGGACATTGAATAAAGGGGGAAATATAGAAGGAGACATTGATTAAAGATGGAAAGGTTAAAGGAGGATGATAGAAGGGGGTGATGATGAGAGAGTCATAAAGATGAGAGAGGAGGGAAAGACTTTTAAGATTGGAGAGAGGGAATAGGAAAAGGGGATGGTGATAGTGGAAAGAGGGCGATTAAGATGGGGAAAGATACACAATGGGACTGAAAGCACGGATTAATGCTTTCAGTTCCATTACTTAAAGTCAATCTTACCACTTAAAAATGTCTGTAAAAGAGGGAGGGGTGAGCGCGAGAGAGGTCCGCCATGTCTGCGGTTACTTAATAAATGAGGGGTAGGGGCAGAAAAACCCTATAAAAAATAACTTTTGCGCATGTATATTTCATATGTACCCTAAATATAGATATCATACTCTTAGCTAAAATACTCACTACAAGACTAAACATTTATTTAGGAAATGCTATCCTGTTCACTTCTGCATGGCAGAGCGGTGAACAGGTGTCTTGTACACTGGTGTGCACAGCGATGAAGGGGTTTAAGAGGGACGGAGATGGACTGGAGAAGCCTAGCGCTACAAAAGCCACGCCCCATATATTGTGCCGTGACCACGCCCCTAAACCGATGCTGCATGCCCAAATGTTGGGTACAAATTTGTTTTGAGACAATAGGGCCTGATTCATCAAGAAACGCAAAGTGAACGTACTGTGCAGTTTTTTAAAACGCACATACATCGGCAATACACACGTATTAAAAAAAGAGCGGATCTGAAGTTACGTCTGTTGATGAATACGGGTCTAGGTCCGCTCCGCTCTAACAGACAAGACAATGCAGGATACACCTAATACATATGTAAAATATCAAGTCACAAAAGAATGCACAGAAAAACAAAAAAGCTATTCAATGATTTTCATCTGTTAATAATATAGTCATTAATGACAAAACATTAAAAGATAAAAAATAAAACATTCCCCCTCCCCATAAAATACATTTATTAGGATATTAATATCTTCAGTACATAAAATAGTTTTTTACAGTTGTTCCTCATTGCAAACACATATTCTAGCATGCCTACACATCCGACATCACTAGTAATTGGCAATTACACCAGACCTGTAGCTGGTGCAAGTAATATAAAAGAAAAACACACACCTTAGAGCCAGGGCTGCCAAGAGAAATTCAGGGCCCCGGTTCAACAACTTAATGGAACCCCCCTTATAGTTGAGCATGGCAAAAAATTCTGCGCCGCCGCTCAGCGGGTGCATGAAAGTGGTGGTAGGTGTGTTCATACAATTGGGGCCGTGGCTCTGCATCATTGGGGTGTGGCTAGCAGGTGAAAAGTGCTAGGCCACCCTCCTACAGCAAAAAACCTGTACGCCATTGACACAAGAGTGCAGTGCCCGCTCGCCGGAGCGTGATATATGTCTCAGCACTAATCTAGCACCATAGTGTAGTATATAAAGAATGCAGTGTGTACATAAAGAGTTCACAGTCTTGGCTTCCCCCTTACATTGGGCAGAACAGTCACCAAAAATTGTGACTGTCCCACTAGAATCAGAACATTTCACAGACTGTCCTGGTCTCTCCTACCTGTTCTTGTCACTTTCACCACCTGTGGCTGCAGGTTTCTTTAGTTGCGGCTTCTCTGGATCCTGGAATGTTGGGGGCCCTATTTGGAAAAAAAATGGGTACATTTAGAAAATTCCACGGTGTTAAATCAATAGGACCCACGATTAATAATTAGGCCTTCCTCTAGCCCCAACATTAAAATAATAGTATTCCCATTTAATAAATAAACCTATTTCCCTCCCTCCAAACAGCCCCACCAATAAATTAATAGTATTTACATTTCATAAATATACCTATTTCTTGCAACCATCACTGTCATTATATAATTCATAGTCACATTTAATAAAGAGACCTCATTCTCCCCAAACTCACCCTCACATTCAATAGCCTCCAAACCACCCCATTTTAAATTAATAGTCCCACTATTAAGTTGCCCCATCACCCCACAAACAAAATTGCACCCATTAATTAGCCACCACCTACCTCACACTACATTTCCACAAGCCCCCTGTACCATCACACACACATTAGTGTGCCCCTTCATCATCACAACGCTGTGCCCCATTATCAAACTACGCCATCCATGCTGCTTTTCCCCCGTTCACCTAGCCCCCCTTCATCACACTGTGCCATGCTGCCCCCCTCTCCCTCATCACACTGTGCCATGCTGCTCCCCTCTCCTTCATCTCTGTGCCATGCTGCTCCCCCTCTCCTTCATCTCTGTGCCATGCTGCTCCCCCCTCCTTCATCACTGTGCCATGCTGCTCCCCTCTCCTTCATCTGTGCCATGCTGCTCCCCCCTCCTTCATCACTGTGCCATGCTGCTCCCCTCTCCTTCATCTCTGTGCCATGCTGCTCCCCCTCTCCTTCATCTCTGTGCCATGCTGCTCTCCCTCTCCTTCATCTCTATGCCATGCTGCCCCCCTCCTTCATCACTGTGCTATGCGGCCCCCCTCCTTCATCACTGTGCCATGTTGCTCCCCCCTCTCCTTCACTGTGCCATGCTGCTCCCCCCTCCTTCATCACTGTGCCATGCTGCTCCCCCCTCCTTCATCACTGTGCCATGCTGCTCCCCTCTCCTTCATCTCTGTGCCATGCTGCTCCCCCTCTCCTTCATCACTGTGCCATGCTGCCCCTCCTCCAGCATCACTGTGCCATGCTGCTCCCCTCTCCTTCATCACTGTGCCATGCTGCCCCCCCTCCTTTATCACTGTGACATGCTGCTCCCCCCTCCATCACTGTGCCATGCTGCTCCCCCCCCTCCTTCATCACTCGGTCCTTGCTGATGTCCCCCGCCCCTTCTTCATCAATCGGTGCCTTTTTGTTTTCCTCCCCTTGTCTCCGTTCCTTTACTTACCTTTGCATTGGCTTCTTTCCTCTCTTCTCTTCTGACTTCTTGCTGGGTCCTCTCTGCGCTGCTCCTTACTGAATGTCGGGTGTGATAAATGGTGATGATTACGTCACGCCCAAAATTCAGTGCGAACGGAGCAGGGAGGAGAGAAGAGGGACGCCTGCGCCGTTATCATGTGAGTATCTCTTTCTTTTTTTAGCACCCTGCCCCCCCCCCCCCCCCACCAATGCATACGTGACACAGTGTCATGACCTGGGAAGGAGAATGGAGGCAAGTGGGAAGTCACAGACTGAGAGTTATATAGTGGAAGGAGCTGGGTGAGTAGCAAAGTGGTGCTTCTAGCAAGCTGGTGCAGGTATAATATGTTGTCAAAAGCTACTCCATAATCCAGACATCCAATGTGTACTATACTAGTTCTCTTTAAAACAGAAGATATTCAAACTTCTCTGCTTTATCATTGCCTTATAAAACCAAATTTTAGGGAATCTAGATTCCCAAATGGGACATTATTACTTTTTATTATCTTTGCTATTTCATAGCATTGCGATGTGACAATCTTGCACTGTATATTATATACCATAAAGGACTTTAAATTTATTTTAGTTCCCCCCCCCCCCGTATCCTTACATTAATGGCTGCACAGATACATCATTAAACTGTAATATATCTATCCTCCCACACTAAATTGTTTATTATGACAGACAGAGAATGGGATGTTGCGTTTATCTAACTAGTGTTATGACTGTAACTAGCTCCAAGATGGTAATGCACTGAAGCAGTAGCTGGAAAACATGGACACAAAATTCTTTGTAGAATATAACAAGGACTTCTGTATTAATGGCTATTTTTACCAGCACTGCTTTATAACAGAGGCCCACAATTTTGTCACTGCTAAAATGTGCTGTTAATTGAAAACTATAAAATTACAGAAAAATGAATAGTATCCTATATCTGGATAAGAGCTTTGAGCGATCAATATTGACTTATATTGTATTGTTTTTCAGTCGAAGACTTAGTTCTAAGTCTTAGAGTGATCATTCTGACTTCCTATTTTCATCTCAAAATAGTCACTATCTTTTGCACCCACGTGACTTCAATTCAAAAAGATTAATTAAAACATGATTTCCATTCAGAGTTTAATTTCTCACTTGATTTCACTTTCATACAACAGTGTGCATTATGAACACTTAAAGGTACGTTTGCAGCATAATGAATAAATTGGTAGCAAAATTCTAGTGGGTAAGTGATATAAATCAGGTTTTATAGCAGTCACTTTAATTGAACTATTTTCTTTCCTGCTTCAAGCTTAGGATTTTCAGAGACAACCATCTTTTACCATACAAAGAGCATGTGTGAATCTCTTACATTTCCCTTTCCAATTTCTGTCTTCTTTATCTGCAGTCTTATCTCTTGTTTGTTCCCCTTAGTTCCATGTCTAGTCTCTCCCAACCTTCTTTTTCTCTTGTCTAACCTCCTTATATGTGTCCCCTTGTCTCTCCTCCTTGTCTTTTGTCTGACACTCTGGCATTCATGATGCCTCTTGTCTATCCCCTCCTCCTTTTCTTTCTCCTCATTTCTTCTCTGCCTCCTTGCTTGCACTTTTCTTGGACTGTAGGCATTTTCTAACATGTGAATACTCCCGGACGAGCTGTATGGTGTTGAGAATTCACACTACTGAGAGAATCCACAATGTGAATGGTAGTCATATCTATTGAACAGACACACTGATGTTGCTTTGGGGAGATAGCAGGTGGGCATTGTAACCCTGGGAAGCCAGCCCAATTACTACGGCTTTGTACTGTACATGGCATGATGTTCCAAGGAAATTTCTTCACTAAGCAGTGTAACCTGAGAAGGAAAGGGAAAACTGGACTCCTTACGGAAAAAACAACATATACTGATAAAGAAAATTCTCAAGAAATAAAGCTGACTATGCCCAAGTCAATCCCGCCTCTTGGTGGTGGCCAAATCCAGTAGCCACATTCAGCTGCCCAGTAATTGAGAAGTATAATACAGAAATCATAATCATACAAAAACAATGTATACACAATGCTCATAATTTGAAGTGGTTTACCTAACTGAAAAAATATGTCAATGTACATAATAAAAAAATGTAAGCTGAAGTATTTTTCCAAAGTAAAAAGAAGACAAGGAAAATAAAAATGTCTTAGGGATACATGATAAGACAAAGGAGCAAAATAGTATATGACAAACAAAAAAAGAAACAGATCCCAATAGAACAATGACAAGTAACTAGATCATGAAAGTTAAGTTAAGAGCTTACCAGTTACAAAACATAATAAATTTAGTAATTAAGCAGAGGTCTCTGGGAGTAATCAAACAATGGCAACTGTTCTGAATCGTACATATTGGAAGCTGACTTACCAGCACTAACATAGAAACTATACAACAAGAATACTATTATAAATTATATTTACATTAAACATATACAAAGGACAAATAAAGAATAGATTATAAGTCCTTGCACCAGTGTGACCACGGTTAATACAATGTATGTAAGACAGTTAAAATCACATTGGGCGACAAAGCAGATAGAGCACCCTCACATGGGGGTATTTAGATTATTTCATCTCTTCATCAGCTTATTTAAAACCATCCTTTTCTACCAAGCTTATACTGTATGTTTGGTTCATTAATAAAAATATACTTAACTTCAAAACCACTGAACAATGTCCTCAACTATCCGATGCCAACAGGTCATGGGCACAGGACAACCTTCAAAGTCAGAAGCTTATAAAATAGCTCTTAATAGCAACTCAATGAAGTTCACAGTTCTTAAAAATAGAACTATATGTCATAAAGGTTTAAAGAGATACTGCTAACAAGAGATGGTGTGTGAAAATATACACTCAAAGACAAGCCCACTCCTCCCCACACTTGTTGTTCCACATGTGTATTTTGAGTTACACACATCTTAAGATATTCACAAAGTTACACTTAGTACATACAGATGTGTCTGAAGCAAAGTTGTGAGAAACAACTCCAAGACTTTTGTACTTCAAAATGTGGTTAACTCAAAATAAGATATATATCAAATGGGTGTTTTTTACTTGCATCTTCACCCCCTTACTGTACTGCACTTGCATGTTAATGCCCCTTATCTGCTTCTTCAAATGCAAAGGGCCACAAGTGCAAGATACATGGAATTCTGAATACAGAGGCAAGTTGCATGCAGGCACAATAAACCTGGTCCTGGAAAGCAAATGTCAGGTATGTCAGACTTATTACATACTGCTTTGAGGTAAACAGGGCAAAATAGGAAATTTGATGCGAGGAAATTTAATATTTTGGAACAAGATTTCTCTAATACTAAACTTTAACATATATGGAAGATGATGTATATTAAAGGTTAGCCAGGTATTCGATGACTATATAAAGACACACAATAACACTATTCTGAGGTAATGATGTCAATACTTACCATTTAAAAGTTATAATTGGTGAGGTTTGACATCAGTACATGCCCAATATAATAATCTTTAACAAATATTATATTATATATTATATGCTAGATATTTTGCCCAAAAGACCAGATACAGGAATTAGTGTTAAGTATAAAAGTAAATTAAAAAAAAAGATACAGGGCCTGATTCATCTTGGAACGTAATGTCAACGCAATTGCGTTTTATTAAAATCGGTGATAATTGCACATACGCCTACATTCAAGTACAAGAGGATCTCAAGAAATGTTTCCATTTGAATTTGGCTAAAAGTACGCACTGGCTATACTTAACTTGCGTATGATGACAGACAGAACACACTGCAGGACAAAACCAATGCATACGTGCAATATAGTCATCATCATCATCACCATTTATTTATATAGCGCCACTGATTCCGCAGCGCTGTACTCATTCAGATCAGTCCCTGCCCCATTGGAGCTTACAGTCTAAATACCCTAAGATACACACACACACAGACAAAGAGAGAGAGACTAGGGTCAAACCGGAGCACCCGGAGGAAACCCACGCAAACACGGGGAGAACATACAAACTCCACACAGATAAGACCATGGTCTGGAATTGAACTCATGACCCCAACGCTGTGAGGCAGAAGTGCTAACCACTTAGCCACCGTGCTGCCCTATCAGAACGCATGAAAATAAAATATTAAATACATTAACAACTCTTCATACTATAGTCATTAATAAAAATACATTTACTTTTTTTTTACATGAAATACATAAATCAGGATTTTCTTAATGCATACTGTACATAAAATGTATTTTTACACTTTCTCTTACTTGCAAACACATGTTCTGGCGTTCATACACACCAGTCATCACTATCACTAGGCATTTATACCTGCCCTGTAGCTGGTGCAAGTGATACGGGTAAAAAAAACCACACGCATTTCAGAGTTGCCCAAAGCGTGAATCGGAAGTATGTGCGTGCACTCCACTTCGGTACGCCCTTACTATATATTGCCATTTCCGTTTGGACATGAAATGCATGCAATTGAATGAGGTCCGTTTAAAAAGATTGAATTGAAAAGATAATTGCGGGAAGTCCGTTTCTGAGCATAAGCAGAGCAGTTTCACGCAATATACGGCACGCAACGGGACTTACATCCGAAGATGAATCAGGCCTACAATTCAGAGTATAAGATGTGTGTTCTGGGCTTACTGGTTGTAGCCTTTAAACAGAAGATCTGCTGTGCTAGTTGCCAGCAGAAGCCTCACTGTGGGAGAGCTATATTTATATTTATGCTTATGCTCTTTCTAGATAGCAAGCACATTTAGGGGGGTATTCAATTGACGGCGTGATCACCGAAAATCGAGCGCTCTAAAAATATTACCGTTAATACGGTAATTACTCGCTGAATTTCAGCTCGCAGCTTCCTGAGCCGCGAGCTGAAATCCAGCGAGTAAATTACCGTATTAACGGTAATATTTTTAAAGCGCTCGATTTTCGGCGATCACGCCGTCAATTGAATACCCCCCTTAATGTGACTTCACTGACAGAATATCTCTCTATATACCGTTTCAGCATGTTACATATTTTCCACTAAAAGAATGTTCATTATATTTGTACAATAATGGTTGTGACCTGTACACAGAACATATTATGTACTGTAAATAGCAGGAAAATATAAGATAGGCTATAAATGTATATGAATAACACTCCTGGAAAAGGATGCAATGGTCTGGTGAAATGTTCCTAGAAAACATGATCTACATCAATGCACAATTCTTAGATTTTCAGAACATTCACTGAGGATTACTTGCTAAAACTGATCAAATGTGCACTAAAACCATAGCAACCATTCAGATATTTTCTTCCATTGTCTAGATTGCACTTGACCGATGAAAGCTATTTGCTGATTGATTGTTATGTTTTAGTGCAGATTTGTACCTTTGAACAATGTTAGAACTGTATTACTCTACATGTTAAGTCTTATGTAAAAAAACAATGTACATACGGCTATGAACACAGCATGGTTATCATGAAGACATCTTAAGTGACTATAGATAAGAATTTTGCAGACATAGGGCCTGATGCTGAGTTAAGAGCAAAGCAAAAAAAGGAGCACATTTGCACCTAGACAAACAATGTTACAATGTGCGGGGTACAAATTGATTTCTTTTTTTGCATGTAGCACACAAATACTTGATAGTTTGATTTTTAGCTGAAAATAAAGTTGATCTATGACATGCCGTATCCCAACTATAAATCTGTCCCTACATTTTAAATTTACCTCCCCCTCTAATGCAACATGGTTTTGCCAAGGTGCAAATGTACTCCTTTACTTTTCTTTGCTCCTAACTCAGCATTAAGGCCATAGTTAGATTCTAAGTCCTGATATTGACTAGCATAGATACAAACTGTTATCTACAGTATATAAAATCCCTATGCTAAAAATGTTAGCACCATCTGCCTCAGAGGTTCTAAATTATCTTAGTGTTGAGAAGAAGCTTCGATGTATATTTAATATGTTGTGTATTCCCTAAGGCAAATTCTACCTGTATAATGAAAAGGATATGATAAGTCACAGAATTCCATTAAGCAGCAGAGAAGTGCTTTAGGAGCGCTACTTAATATATTTACAGAATGAGACAATTTATAAAATACCAATTTACTTGTCTAAGGTGTTGTTAATAATGGATGCTCAAGATACCTTAATTGTGGCTAGCACAACTTCCATAACTGAACACTGTCGAGGTGTGAGGCTTCTGGCTTCCTCTCGAATTACATGGTCCTAAAAATAAAAAATAAAATGATTTAGAGCTAGTACATGGAAAAATATGAGGACTTTACGATAAAATATCAATTAATCTGAAACATGCAGCATATGGATTTCTTGGCACATGCAAAAATAATATTCACATTATTGTTGTATCACATAAATGCATTTGATTACGATGCATTCAATCCTATATGCAGCTAAAAACTATACATACTTCCCTTTACCTTCCACTAATAACTATTATACTTACTCAACTGCTGGAAAAGGCTGTCAGTTCAAATGTTCTGTTAATTTGCTGTTTTAATAATAGTGTAATGAACTGTTATTATGTGAATTATACCCATTAAGAATAATTTAGAATAAATCATAAAACCTTAAACCATTGATATTTGCAGGGCCAAATTGATAAGAGGACGAAGAAGGTATGGGCCAAACATCTCTGACAAAATAGTCCATTCCATGGTGAAAGTGGGCTTATTTATGTATTTATTTATTACATATTGTCATTTAAAATATGCATTTTGTATTGTCATTCTTTTTGTGTGCAGCTATATAATCTTGTGATATTCATTAAGGAAATCACCTCAGTTAAAGAGCAAATAACAATTTATTTGCACATCTTCAGTAGAGGTCACCTATTCTTAAAATGTATAAAACAAAAGTATATTAACTATTCCACGCTAAATAATCTGAACAGCACACAAGAGGCCTTTCAATTAAGACACTCAATCAAGCAAAATCCCTTGAGTCTGCATTGTGTTGAATGAAGTTTCAGCAGCAGCATTGGCTTCAGAACATATACATTCAGCAAGTGTCAAAGCAGGTAAAACAACAAAGTGACTTTGTAACTTCAGTAACAAGTTCTCTGCTGGCTCAGATGAAAACAGTCTACCCTGTCATTACAGACAGCGGGGATGTCAGCCTCAACTCTACTGAGAAACACTACAACCTTTTGGGGAAAAACATCACTTTATACTCATCCTGTAAAATGCTCTGCAAACCTTTCATTTTACAGAAAACAAAGTTAATTTTCTTCCCAATTGAAAGAAGTATATCTTTCTGTTTTATGTAATATATACCGTTGGGAAGAATGCCATTTATTCAAATGACAGTAAAAGGCATTTTGTCAATATAAAGCCCAAAAGTACCCATAAAAATGGTCAACTGTTTTTTTCTAGAATTGTAAAACATGAGTCATTTGCAATGTGGAGCTAGAGGGGCTGTTTCTATGTACTCTGCTACCTGATGCAGCAACTAAAAGGACACACTTTGCATTCCTTACACAATCTACCATAAATAATGAACAAAAGGATGGTTGATTAAATATACTTGGGGATGTGCTCTTCACGTGAATATGGCGGTCAAGTTTTAGATTGGAATTTTATGGTCCATATTGTTCCTAATAAATTCTTATGTTCTATGGTGCATCTGTTTGTGTCATGTTAACATCTCAACATCTAGGTCTTTTTATATGATAAGAGCCAAGTCATAACACATACCTAATGACCACTGCAGAGATAAATCAGATTAAAGGCATCATACTCAGGCTAGTAAGGATATAAAATGATAGTCTTCCTTTAAACTATTGCACCAGTGTTGATTTTGTCTGGAGGAGTAAAGCTGGGTACACACTACAGGTTTTTCAACCAATTATCATGGCAATCACACGATAAACGACTGTTAGGTCCGATATCACATTAGTGTCTACACTCCCACGATCATGTTTTATCATAGCAAAGCACATCGTATCGTTTGATTTGATTTTATAAACTGACTTAAAATCTCTATCGATGGAACAAAGCCAGGCAAATGTGGAAGTGTGTATGCACTCAGGACCAGCAGTGTAGGCAGATCTCAATAGAGTGTGCAAAGTCACGGTCTTTCAGCAGATGGTTATGACAGATGAAGAGCACAGATCTTAAGATAAATCATGTAGGTGTGTACACATAAATCTACATGCTCCTCGGGACTTTCAGTCGTTGGTAAAATCATTACAGAAATCACATCTGCAGTAATGTTCTGTAGTGTGTACCCATCTTAAGTGTGTAATTAAACACGTTTACTATCATGTACATGAGAAAAACAAAATCTCTCCCACCTATACGTTGTTAGAAAGGGGGGTTCTTTACATAGATTTGTTTGCAAGTATGAGGTGCAGAGATAAATAAAACTATAGCCACAGAGAAGAGCTGCAGTCATATTTCAGTTATGTTTGTTTGACCGCTGATAATTTAAACAAAGGATGATGAAAGTAATAATGAGAAAACTGGTCTGGGATTACGACATGTCTACGCTCTCAACCCTGCACTCACGATCATTCTAAATGATAAAAATCTGAAGTCAGTGTGGAACACCTGGTCAGCTGATGACCACATTATCTTTGGGGGAGCCTGCAAGTCTGATCTCCATTTAATGTTATAGGCAGAAGAACAGCACAGTGGTCTGGTTTATAAGGTGCACTGTTATAGAGGTACTGCAACAATATAATATAAGAAAATGTAGCAAAACGTTTTGTTTCATTGTTGGCCTGGTAAAGTCATATTGTATGGCAAATATTATATAGCTAAAAAAAAGAATCATCATATAGGGCATATTTAATAAAAAGTCACTATGCTTAAATCTGTTGAAAAGTTGCTGTTCACCTATCATACTAAACAACTGCAACTATATCCTACAATAATTTATCTCCTTATCTGAATAGCAATTAGTTTTACTTTTACTTTTTCAATAGCACCAGTTAAACCAGTATTTCAAAGCAGAGACATACAGTGAAATCACCTGTAAAAAGAAGGCATTTTACAATCAGCAACAGTTTTACAAGAATGTTCAAAAGCATTTTTAAAAAAAACAAGATTAAATATTAGTTTTATATCTAAATACTGAATTTTGTTTATTAATTATCTGTTGTGGGATTCATGTTACTATTTTACAATAGAGACACAATATTAAATAAGTACTCATAGTTGCTGAAAGATGAAAACCAATATTTATTTGTGTTATCTTTATTTTTCAGGCTTGGGAGCTTGGGGACAGCCCTATTTAAACAGTTATTACACTTTCTTTTCAATTAAATTAAAAATATACAAACAGTATGTAAATGTATAACACACTGTAGAGCTTCGGTCAATTCAAACGAATAGGAATTGTAAAAGTAGTCACTTTGATCATCTGTTTATGTCAGAGAACATGAAGCTTAGTAATCAAAAAGCTTGTATAATTGAGTTATATGTTACAGTTGCCTGGTTAATGTACTTGAAAAATGGACCTTTCACTGTATAAAACCCCCAAGTCACTGAGAAACTGTTCATTAATACTCAATAATTAAGCAGCAATAATTCCAGTTTGGAAGCTTCTTAAGTGATCTAATATTTGGTGGCAGCAGAGTGACAACTTGATTAAATGCAATCAGTATACTGATTGAGAATAAAGATTTGCACTGGGGAACAGAATGCACCTCCTGTTAAACATAGCTTCAAGATTAAAACTATACGATGATTAAACACAAGGGGGTAAATGTATGAAAGTGCGGGTTCTTCAACACCCGCGTGTTCAGCGTGTTCGGCGATTAAATTTCAAGTGGCGCTGCATTGTAAAGGGAAACTTCCCTTTACAATGCAGCGCCGCTTGAAATTTAATCGCCGAACACGCTGAACACGCGGGTGTTGAAGAACCCGCACGTTCATACATTTACCCCAAGGAGTTGTAAAACCAGGACTAGGATGTGGACTGTGTGATTGGCAGTTGCTCGTTTGGGGTACAGAGTCTAATGGTTTACTTGGACTTTCCCAGAGGTCCTTTCAAGGAGACTTGTACTCTTTTACCAGGAGACTACAGGTCACTTCCCTCAAAGGAGTCTCACTAAGAGGCTGGTGATATCAGACAAATGTGGTATCACGTCAGGCGGAAAACGAAAATCCAGGAATAAGGTTAAGGTCATAGGAGGACAACAGGGAAGTGTAGTCAAAAATAGGCTAAAACAATTATCCAGGAAGACAGGCAAGGAAATAGAGCAAGGAAAACTGCTTTACAGTCAAGGCCTCAGGAAAATTGAGGCTTTATATATGCTGATTATGTTCTTGTTCAGGAAAGAACTGCAAGAGCAAATGATAAATCAATAAGGTTCTATAGATTGATTACAATTTATTGATTTCCATATTAGGATTCAAGTTGTTTGAATGTATTGAAAAATTATATATAAAACAAAATTATATAGAAGTCATCCTAGGCTAGAATTAGAAGCTAGAACCCCCAATATTCAGTTGTCTCTCTGCTCTTAACTTATGTCTGTTCCATTTGTAATTGTTGGGCAAAGGCTAGGTGCACCCAGGTATTAAGTCCTTTCACCTCTACTCTTTCCATTTTTACTACAGAACTGAGGAAAAACAGAGGCCAATGCCTCTCACCATCTTTTTTAAAATATGTGATAAAACAGGGACAAGGGAAAGTAGAACATGTTCTACTCTCCACAGTCCCTGCTCTGCATCTTTCTTGGTCAGAATACTGTGTGCACTGCATTCTCAATACTTTGATATCATCAAACAATTCCAAGGAATGTGAAAGATTTGCTGGTTCATCAAAGAGTATCCTAATGACTATTTATAAGGCGGCAGAAACGCAGTTAGTAAATATAAGTAAGGAAAGAATAAAGAGAGAAAAAATGTTTCTAACTGTACACATTAGATCTGCTTGTGCTGCAGCTTTCAAACCAGTGTTACAGCTGAGTTTTATCAGGGTTTCTAGGGAGGTGTCCCTCCCTAGAAACTTTCTGTGTCTGTTAAAAATGAGTCTAACACATTTCTAATTATGCCTCTGACCATAGAAATTAATACCATGCATTCAGCTGCAGTGTCGGACTGGGGCATGAAGGACCCACCGGGGGACTGCAACGCTAGGGGCCCACCAGAGGGGGTGTGGCCAGCCATCATAGAGGCGAGACTAGACGCTAGAGGGGGAGTGGTCAGCCCACGAAGGACAGCTAGCATCATAGTGTAGTATATAAAGAATGCAGTGTGTGTATAAAGAGTACACAGTCTGACCTGCCCCTTAGATTGGGCAGAACAGTCACCATAAATCGGGATTGTCCCACTAGACCAGGTTTGGCTAACCTGTGCCACTCCAGGTGTTGTGAAACTACAAGCCCCAGCATGCTTTGCCAATATATAGCAGATTATTGCTGGAAGGGTGTGCTGAGACTTGTAGTTTCACAACACCTGGAGTGCCACAGGTTAGCTAAGCCTGCACTAGACTCAGAATATTTGACAGACTGTCCTACCTGTTGTCACTTTTACCACCTGTAGCTGCAGGTTTCTTTAGTCGCGGCTTGTCTGGATCCTGGAATGTTGAGGGCCCTATTTGGAAAAAATAATGAGTAAATTTAGAAGATTCCAACCAGCCCTGTCATTAAATCAATAGGACCAACAATTAATACTTAGGCATTCCTCCAGCCCCAACATTAAAGTTATAGTATCCCATTTAATAAACCTATTTCCCTCCCTCCAGACAGCCCCTGCAATAAATTAATCGCATTTATGTATAATACGTATAATAAATATACCTATTTCCTGCAACCGTTACTGCCATTAAATAATTCATATTCACATTTAATAAATAGACCTCATGCTCCTCAAACTCAGCCCCACATTCAATAGCCCCCAAACCACCCCATCTTAAATTAAATTGTCCCACCTTCACCCTACAAAGAAAATAGCACCCATTATTTAGCCACCACCTACCACACACACATTACATTGCCACAAGCCCGCTGTGCCATCACACACACATTACTGTGCCCCTTAATCACCATGCTGGGCCTCCTTATGATCACACTGCACCCTCCATGCTGCTTTTGCCCCCCTTCATCACCCTGTGCCATGCTGCTTTTGTTCCACCCTTCTCCTGGCCCCCCCTTCACTCTGCCATCATGCTTAGCCCTTCACTCTGCCTTCATGTCCCCCTTCACTCTGCCTTCATGCTCCCCCTTCACTCTGCCTTCATGCTCCCCCTTCACTCTGCCTTCATGCTCCCCCTTCAGTCTGCCTTCATGCTCCCCCTTCAGTCTGCCTTCATGCTCCCCCTTCACTCTGCCTTCATGCTCCCCCTTCACTCTGCCATCATGTCCCCCCTTTACTCTGCCTTCATGTCCCCCTTCACTCTGCCTTCATGCTCCCCCTTCACTCTGCCTTCATGCTCCCCCTTCACTCTGCCTTCATGTCCCCCTTCACTCTGCCTTCATGTCCCCCTTCACTCTGCCTTCATGCTCCCCCTTCACTCTGCCTTCATGCTCCCCCTTCACTCTGCCTTCATGTCCCCCTTCACTCTGCCTTCATGTCCCCCTTCACTCTGCCTTCATGTCCCCCTTCACTCTGCCTTCATGTCCCCCTTCACTCTGCCTTCATGCTCCCTTCTTTCTTTCATTCCCTCACTTACCTTTTCTATCTGCTACTTTCTTCTCTTCTGTCTTCTGTCTGCGGCGCTCCTCACTGAATGCCGGGCGTGATGACGTCACGCCCGGCATTCAGTGTGAACGGAGCCGGCACCGCAGTCACGCGAGGTTTGTTTTTTTGGGGTTTTTTTTTCCTTCAGTTACTCGCTCCCCCCACTAACAAAGAGGGGAGCCATCAGGGTCAGGGCCTACCGGTGGATAGACCGGTCCCCCGGCAGGCCAGTCCGACCCTGTTCAGCTGCATAAGTTCTCTTAAGCTATAGAAACTTTTACGTATATTTTTGAATGGTACTAGTGTACTAGTAGCTATATTTCTAAAGCAACGTGTTATTAAATAATTCAAGGTTTAGCTATTCTTTAAAATGTACTCTACCTGTCATCTCTTCACTGTCAAAATCTCTGTGATTGCCTTCAAAAACTGGATCTGTCTCAAGCAGGCTTTCCAATTTTAATCTTTTTGTTCTCTAATCTCCCCAATGTAAAATAGTACGGACATAGGGGTCCATTCCCTGGGACCTTACCATTAGTTGTATTCAACAGAGTCCTAGTAAAAGGTGGCAACAGGGCAAAGTAAAATTGATAGTAGAAAAACCCATTAATATAATCTCCTTTTATTGTACCATGTAAAATATGATTCTTAAATCAAATTTCAAACTTGCATTCAGTAAGCTGTGTATGCAGATACATATTTGTCTATGTTGGTAGTTCAGATATTGCACAACATTAGTACCATACATTATATCCCATAGCGTGCTATAGGCAAATACACAGATACAGTAAGTGTTTACCTAAACAAAGGGCTTATGGAAATACATACATGGTTTAACACCTTCAAGCTCTATAAGATTAGCTCAGTGATGGCATTAAACAGTTCTAGAAGGTAGTTTAAAGGAATATATGGCAGGCAAAAACCTTCACACAGTCATAATAATGGGAAGGTAGTGTTGTTTTTACCAAAAGGTATATACTCATGAAGTATATACGCTGAAGTAAAGTCAAGGTCAAGTGCCCTCAGAGGAGAGGGATCATCTAGGCAGGGCATTGTTGGCTAACCTGTGACACTCCAGATGTTGTGAAACTACAAGTCCCAGCATACCCTTCCATCAATAAGCAGCTATATATTGGCAAAGCATGCTGGGACTTGTAGTTTCACAACACCTGGAGTGGCACAGATTAGCCAACACTGATCTAGGGCATTCAGCTACTCTTCCATGCATACAAGTGAATTCTCTACATACACAAATTATTACCCAGGAACTGAACGATAAAACTTCATTACTAGCTATTGTTAACCAAGCTTTCACAATCAGAAAATGGTGAATACATTTGAGAGCGATTTGGTGATTTTAAGCTGAGCTAAAAAAACTCTTCATGAAACCTGGAAATACGATGTTCATGTTCAATATACTAAAAATGGTCAGAATGCTAATAATAATAGTGCTATTGATAAATTACTGCATCCAGTATGGAAGAAAGAACTGACTGAGACATAGAAATTAGAATATAAAGTTACTGTGGCAGGTGATTAACTATTGATTTAACAGTATTACCTTTAATTTAGACAACTGTCCAAGGTCTTTAGCTGCACTGAAAATCATTTGAGCCCCCTGGAGAAAATAAAGACAACAGCTTTATTGTACAAATACATTCAATGAAAACAGTCATGAATATTAATACTGTCACATTTAAATTGTATAATTGAAGCACAGGAACAGCATGCAGAGTTTAAGCTTTGTTTAATTAATATACACAAGTATTTAGAGAAATCACATTATCTTTATGCAGCATGCATTCCTTGTTCCAAATAATTCCAGTGTCACTTGATGAAATAAATCTATTGTTTTAAGACTAAGTAAAGGAAGAGCAAATTAAGCTGCTTTCTCTTCGCAGTTGTAAACGAACTTGGAGAAAAAAATCCCATAAATATTCTGTTGATAACCTGCATTAATGAAGTATCCAACAGTAACACCATTTCTTATTTTATAATAAATTACAGTATCATCTCCTAAATAATTTTTGCTTTGTACATTGAGGTATATTTTTGAAAGCCTTTCCATCCTTAAAGCCACTGCAAAATGCAAAGAAGAGCTAATGTATGTGTAGGATATAAGCACAGAGAAGAGGAAGAAAGACAATTATAAATAATCATCATCATCATCATTTAGGAGATATTTTAAGCAGAACAGTGGCTTAGTGGCTAGCACTTCTGTTTCACAGCACTGGGGTCATAAGTTTGATTCCCGGCCAAGGCCTTATGTTTGTGGAGTTTGTATGTTAAATATACACATTTATGTGTGCATAGTACTTAACCTTGTGTATTAAACCATTGTCCCATAGATTGTAAGCTTGTGAGCAGGGTCCTCTTACCTCTCTGTGTGCATTACCCAGTATTGTTTTATTACTGTTTGTTCCCAATTGTAAAGTGCTACGGAATCTGCTGGCGCTATATAAATTAATTCTGATGATGATGATGATGATAATTTAAAAATTGTAACTGTATTACTGTGGATTACCTATTTTAGATCATCTACGTTTAATATGGTTTTCCATGTAATACATAACATAAAGTCATTTGTAGCTAATATACAGGATATGTAGCAATGTTTAACATTCTGGCTGCTTTTAATTTGTTGTTAAAATGCTACTTATATAATTTGGTATTGTCGCCCACAAACAGCTATTACATAAATGTAGCTAGGATAAATAGACAATCAGTGATGCCAAAATCTGTCAGGATAGTGTAAGCCAGTACTACCCCTTTTGTGTTAAACAACCATCTGCTTATCTTCCCACTACAATGACATGCTAATGTAAGTTATATCACAATTACCCTAAGAACTATAATTATTAGAGCTTTTTGGCAGAGTAACAAGGAACATGGCTGTGTATTACAACAGATGATACAAATATCTGTTCCGTTTCTATATTAGAAATGACCTCCAGTAAAAAAAATCATTTATTGCAGATTAAGCAGTCAAATTAATCACATAATGCTGTGAATATTATTGGGACATAAATTACTATTTCTCACAGATCTTAAACTCCCAAGTTTTCTAACAATAGCTATTAGTCTATTCCTAGAATATTTGGATTTGGCTAATGGTATTATGTTCCAATTTATGGATGGTACTGAATTAAAGAACTACTCTTATTCTAGATTACTGTGTGTTGAAAATCAAAATGTGAGCAACAGATTAACAACCAAAGAGCTTTTGCAGCATTATTGTGTTCCCATAAATTCCTGAATCAACAAATAAGCCTTTTATATGTTTAGAATAGTAAACAGGACTAGATGGTTTTCTGGATCATGTTGGGTGAGATAAGGTGTACAACGAATTCAAGGTAAAAATATACATTTGACAGATAGTTATTTGAATGTTTCATTATGACTGTAGACATAGTCCATACACTTTATATGATAAAGCAGTCTACCAACTCATAGGGAGTAAATGACATTACAAAACATATTTAAAGATGTGACTATATTTCATGTATTCCATTAGTGTTACAACTTGTTTCATCTTGTTTACTACTCTTTCTGGAAAGCAGTAAGTAAATTAATGTCTTTTGCATTAACATAAGTCTGAAAATTCTGAATAATAAGACAATTCCAACAAGGGTTATTGGACATGTAGTTCAATAACATCTGAAGAGAACATGAGTTGCCTTAGCTTGCTTTACTCACTATATAGTAGCTAAATCAAATATCTTTTCATTGTTGAAACAATGTAATAGGAGGTATCAGAGTTATAGCACTGGATATTGCAAGATTACTACAAATACAAAAGCAAACAGTCATGAGTCAGCTAATGTATCATATGTATTTGCATGACAGGCTAAGATGTAAGATGACAATGAAATGTAATCTATTTGTCGTCAAATGTCAATTCCAGTACAGAAAACAGACTGATTTGTTTATTCTTTTTCCGATGTTGATCTAAGTGGTGCTGCTCTTTGCTATGATCAGCAATTCACAGTGTCACATAGAGCATACAGTGCCATGCCTTCAGAAACATGTCCCATGTGACTGATATATAGCAGTGGAATAAAAACAAAGTATCAATATATAAAAAAGAACAAAGTGTGATCTCAAAGCATTAAAGGTATGTTGCTACTTAAATGTGCTAAACTGTCACTGGCAGGTTGTGTGAGCAACATTCATCTCTTTCACAGGGCTCCATATTTAAATTATTGAACATAGTCTTGAAAATACACTGCCATTTATTCCAAAAAGGTCATACTGTCAAACCTATCTCAGAGATAGATATCCCTAAGTGTGATTTCCATACATGAGAAAGGCCATCTTCAAGGTACAATCTACACATAAATATTGAGCTGCAAACCTCTGCAACAAATGTTTAATTAATAGAAATCAGCTCTCTTCTGCTAATGTAATGCTGTGCTCATTAATGTGTAACTATGTAAAAAGTCACACACAAATCAAAGGTATACAGTAAAGGAGAATTGTGTTGTGAGCGCAGCCATTATACCAATAAACCTGGTAACCTTCATGTGAATTAAATGTGTACTCCTACTCTACACAAAATTGGTGCAGCCATTTTAAGAATGTAACCTTCATTGGGAACTAGTGATGTTACTGAGGCATCTGTTCACAAGGCTCTTAATGTTTGCATTGGATCCAAGTGAACCCATAGACTGCATTCTCAAACTGGATGCTGCCTCTAGTATTAATTTACAACGTGCAAAAGTGCAAAACCCTGATATCATCATCATCATCATCAACATTTATTTATATAGCGCCAGCAAATTCTGTAGCGCTTTACAATTGGGAACAAACATTAATAAGACAATACTGAATAATACATACCGACAGACAGGTAAGAGAACCCTGCTCGCAAGCTTACAATCTATCACTTCACTCGATTTGCACTAATGCCCCTTGTTTACCCCTAAAGTGCATCTGTTTGTATGGCAAGGGGTCACATATGCAGAGGGGCAAAAGCATACATCAGCCGATGGAATGTGTGAAAATTTATTTTCGCAGAGACAGATGAGCAAAATGAGATAAAGGGGAGGACATGGGATATTTTAGGGTTGTTCCTTCTTCCAGTGCACAGCTATTTTCCCTTCATATAAACTTGAATTCTGCACTAGGTAAGAGCTGGCAGAGATTGGGTCCAGACCCATTCTTTTCATGGGGCACAGATTTCTGCCTCTCAAAACTAGGTATGCATCGAGTTTATGAATGTGACTGCGAAGACCGGAAGGTAAGAGTACACCTTGAAGAGAGATGTGCAATCCAGAGAGGAGAACTAGTATAATACCATATTAATCGCATCATACATTTCCTCCACTGTGTATTGGAAAGTGGTGCATTTTATCATTAGCTTTCCTGTAGAATTTCATCTGGGAATTGAGGAAATGTACATCTTACAGAGTATAAAACAATTGCAAACTTTATGGGATAAAAAATTAAAGTGCCTGCATCATTTATACATAGAGCTGAGAACTGTGTTGTCATATATTTAGGTAATTGCAATAATAAGTGTAGAGAAAAGGAAGGAATTACAGTTATAAGGATTAACCCCTAACATAACTGGTGAAAAAAACATAAGGAACTGCATTGTATATATTGTATATCAAATGAACCCATTTAGTAAGATAGAGGGGTCTGCAAATGACTTGAAAGCAAAGCCTGCTCTCACAAGGTTAATGACCCAACTCAATGTGTAAAATGTGAGGCCAGAAGTACTGGCCTGTGTTTTTACCTTATGGGGTAGATGAACAGCTTCTGGGGTGAGCTATGTCCTGGTACTGGAGTGGTTTTTGGCACCTGAACAGACTTTACGGAATCGACCTAGCATGGGGATCGTAAACAGAGACGTGGGCTGTGACCACATAAAGGCTTGCTATATTTTATATGGGCAAATATAATTTTATTTCCAAAATACCACTTACAATTTTTATAGTTAGTGATCAAACACATATTTATAAATAGTATAATGAAGGGCAGACAAACGTCAAAAAAAGCTTTCTTTCACACAGGGAATGAGAGGAAATGAGTATCAGCTCAATTAATTCACTTGGCTATCTCTGTTTGGTATCTGGAGATTGGTAAATTTGTATTGAATATTAATGATAAAATTGGGTCTGCGTGACACTCCCCAGAAAAGATATGTTATGTTTTAGCTATGGGAATTAAACAGGAAAGATGTAAATTGTGGTTGCACAACTGTGTCACAGGCCTCCTCTGGAGACCAACCCCTTTAGGAGGGGAAGTGTGGGAAAAAGTGTCTTTGAAAGAGGAAACCACTTACAAGATACGGTCCGACTTTTGGGAAATCAATCAACATTCATAAGCAGTTCATCTACCAAGTCAATTTCCCTTGGCGCAGATTATACAACTCGTATGTAAATTTATATTTTATCCTTTTATTTTACATGTTTTGCTGTATATTTAGTCATTTTCATTAATTGCTATTATAACCTGTAAGCATTGTACTTTTGGTTATTACATTGACAATTTAATAAGTGTTTTCCTTGTTGCTCTAAACAAATTCACTGACTATTTTGAAGAGGTTGATTGTTTGACTGTCTTGACCCTTTAAATACCAGTGTGGGAAGTATTAACAATTTTTGCTATCAGAGTGCAGAGTGTGCGCTATTGAGAACTTAAATCATAGGTGTTCTACAGGTCTTATACATAGCTGGTGGCAGTTAGGGAAAGGGGTGAAAGTGTGTGCCTGTGTTGGGGAAGGGACCAGTTAAATTTGTAACCTAAGGGATAGGTTAACACAAGAATTAGGCTGGAATCCTGGGTGTCCCTTTACAGTACACTTCCAAGTCACAAGTGCGCAGACTGCAGTTTGTAGCAGGTAAAAGTAGTTAGGAGGGGATTCCTGACAAAAAAGAGGAGATATATTGTTTCACTGTTTGAGATTTGATAAGTTATTAAATCAGTGAGCCGGCAGTGGCAGGTCTCCCTGACAATAAATATGACTTTGACCGCTCTATGTCACTATTTATTTTTGATATCTGGGAATTCTATATGATATCACCATAACAGATCAAAAGTGGTATGGCAGTTCTTATTTTATAGGAATATTAATTTATAGAGAAACGTTCCCTCTTTAGCAGGCCATTATTTACAAATTTTACCACCCAACCCCCCATCAGACTCATTTCTCCCACCACCATCTAACTAAGACATATGGATTTTTCTGTATATTGCATGGATTATGATACATTTTATTGCAATAACTTAGATATAAGTGATTCCATTAGTTAAAACTGAAAAAGCCCAAAATCTCAAATCTCAAAATATCATTGATTCAGTGAAGCTTGAACTGAGCAATGCCGTATCACTTTTGCAGGCATTTATTGTCTTTCATAAGTGACTCAATGTTCTTCCCCCCTCACCTTGTCACTTGTGCCCGTCCACAAGCACCCTATCCCTTGACACCTTCTCCCCTGGGATCCTGTCCCATGACAATCTCTCCTGAAACCCTGTGTGATCCCCTGGGACCCTGTACCCTAGCACCCCTCCTTTCTGACCTGGCACGATGTTATCTGACATCTCCCTGTCTCCTGATAACCTCCCCCCTTTACAGTCCACTCCCCTACTTTTAGATTGTGATTGCTTGAAATTTAAGAATATTTCATTACATTTGTATATTTATTTCAGCAGTAACACACAAAATAAGGTATTCTCATGCTCAGTGTAGTGTTATCTATGTCCTTTGGGTTTCGTTATTATTTAATTGTAAAAAAAATAGAACACCCTATCTCCCTTCCTCAATACAACAATGTAATTTCTGACAATCTGCTTTTGATGGCGGTTCAAGGAGAAGAAATCCCACACCACCCTTAACTTGCAGAAGATTCCCCCCTCCCTGCATCTTCCAGTGTTGACAATATTCATTCTCTTACACTAATATTAATGCTGCCTTTGATTGCCTGGAAGAAAACTAGTGCCCCCCATTTAGCACTGTAATTTGCAGTAACATGGTGATGGGAAATGATGTTAGTCTCCTATGTTATTGTACAACACTGTTTAAAATAAGAAACAAGATTTACACCAATGTTATATTGTATTTATTATCACTGAAAAATACAAATATTTTTGCACGTACAAAGACACCCCTGGAATAATAGATACAGAATTCCCAAAAAAATAAACAATGAAAAGCAGAAAACCTACTTATAAAGAAAACCACTATGTATATGAGCTAAATTACTTACTGTTTGATCTGTTAGAGGGGGCAGCACAATCTGCTTTTCAACTTTATTAAGTACTAGCTTCCATAGCTCTTTTAAAACACGTTTTAGCACAGTCTTCTCACATATTTTTGCTGAGACGGATAACCTAAAATAAAACAAAGCATTTTAGATCAGACTTAAAAACACATAAGAACTATAAGGCGAATTTGTTTTTGATGGTTAATAGATAACTTTTGTAGAAAGATAATCGCTTTGAAGACAAAGCTCATCGCTTTTTCCTTAGTGCAAACTATCCACATCAAGTATAACTAGCTGCAGGATCACATTATGGTCTGTAAAACTGGCCCCATAGAAGAGCTCCCTGTGACCTTTTGCAAATTTGCAGGTTCAGTTACAAATATGTATGGTGGGAAGAGGTGAAATATCATTATCATTTCAAAGTACAAAAATTGACTCTAGTCTATCTCTCTCTCTCTCTCTCTCTCTCTGTGTTAGGGAATTTAGACTGTAAGCTCCAATGGGGCAGGGACTGATGTGAATGAGTACTCTGTACAGCACTGCGGAATCAGTGACACTATATAAATAGATGATGATGATGATAATGATGAACCCTTAATTTGTTTTCTAAAGTGCTGTTCTGTTGAGGGTCATTTATATCTTAAATTCATTATTAGAGTGAGGGCACATTGGACCTTTCGTTATTGCATTCCCTTTTGTGTGTTTCACTGCTTTCCTTAGCTCAAACTGCACACTCCTGTGTAAAGTAGGCCTGAGGGTTGCAAAAGTCAGTAATTGGAACTACAGATTGATTTCTACCACCTACGAGAATGTGTAAAAAAATAAGTACCTTTGATGGGAGAAATGGTCTCTGCCACCATCCCCACACAAACACACACACATTAATAGGAATACCGCACTTTCCAACCCATTTGCCTTTGAATTTTATTGAAATAATTCAAACATGCAGAGCAGCATTGCATTGTTGCATGTGGGGTTATAACAAAGCCCATTCTTGTGCATGGCTCGCACTTAAGATAGATATGCTGCAATTCACCCTGCCTCCCATCGGACAATGATAAATTTTGCAACAGGCATTGTCATATTGGCACACAGATCAATGTACTTCATACTTGCCGACTCTCCCGGAAAGTCCGGGAGACTCCCGATATTCGGGTCATCGAGCTGGCATTTCTCCCGCATCCCAGGTTTCACCGAGAATCGCGTCATTGGACGCGATTCTCGTTGATTAAGGCCATTTTGGAGGGCAGGAGGGGGCGGGGCGAGGTCAAAATGACGCGCTTGGCCTCACCCTGCCCTCCAGTCACGCCCCCTCTCCCGGAAACTTGTTTCTGGGAGTTGGCAAGTATGATGTACTTCCCCATAAAAATCGGGTGCATTCACATAAAAATAGATGTTTATTGTCACAAAATGACATTGGGCTGACCATTTTCACATTGTAATATATGAAATATTTCACTATAAATTGAATAATAACCTTTTAGCTGCACAGCACAAGTCCTGTGTAAGGTGACTTCAATATTTATTATTTATAATAATTAATATTTTCTAATTATAAGAACATAAACACTCAATACATTCACTGGGGGTTTATGTCCTTATAGTTAGAATATATTTATTATTATCTAGTAGGGTGCTTATGGGGATTTAAATGGGGTATATAGTAGTGCAGGTTTAGAATGTAGCATTGTGTCTGTGAGGGATAGTTTATATATTGCAGTATACAGACATTTCATGGGTAAATAATATTCACCTATATGCATATACGATAACTTTATAAGCTTTATATATAGGTTATCCACTGCACCAATGTAAGGGGAGTTTTACCTGCCCATAATAATTTCTATCAGTGACTGTTACCAGATAGTTAACTGATAAATACAATAGTGCAGGTTTAGAATTGTGTCCTCAAATGATAATTTACATGATTATATAGCAGTCTTGTCGGTAATATAATATATACTTATACAGATATAATATGGCTATATAACCTTATTATGGATTATTAGGTGCAACATAGTCACCAGGTAATATCTAAAGTGCAATCTAACTTTTTTAAAAATCAGTATACATAAATTCTTAAAAGCACATTACTATACCATTCAGTATATAATTCAGAGATTGTGAACAGTGACACCTAAGAATTGATAATTACATGTATGAAAGTAAATCCTCTTATGAAACATTACTAAATTTCTAAATGTGAGCGGAGTTAGACCTGCCCTCAGAAATCCTGCAGACCGATAGTATCTCAATAAGTGATTGTTAGTAGGTATAATAGTTGGTATTGTATAACTCATAACACTTACATTAATTATTTTGATACTTTGTGGACATATAATACATAAACTATTAAGAACAATTTAGATATATTAGGACAACTCCCAGCATATAACTTTTGTAATTCACTACACTTCCCACATTTTAAATATTTAGCTACATTTTATTATCATTCAGATTGTAATAAAATGACATTTTAATACAATTTAAATAAAGTTAGGTTTTTATGTAATATTGAATTTGTATTAAATACTTGAAATTATTATACTTTTTCTGTTTGTGCACCACACAATAACACTTACTTACAATACAACACTTACTTTAATACATTATATTTACTAAACTGCGGGGTCGAAAAAAATGGAGATGTTGCCTATAGCAACCAATCAAATTCTAGCTGTCACTTAGTAGAATGTACTAAATAAATAGCTAGAATTGAATTGGTTGCTAAAGACAACATCTCCACTTTTTCAAACCCACAGTTTAGTACATATACCCCCTGGTCTTTTCCCTTATGAATCTGTATTGGTTAGGTGGTAGCACCTCCATGACTGTTATATACTAGTCTATCTAAGAAGTTTAAGAGATATTAATTTAACTATTGTTACAGTAACAGAATACAGCAAATTGGGAGCTAACAGTGAATATAGATGTTATCACAACATTTCAAAATCCAGTGAGATGGTATAATTTTTTGCTTGAGCAAAGTCTATTTCCATGAATAACAATCACTTAATTAACATTACATTGTGGAAGGAACAACTTAACACATTTTTACTAAAATAGCTTATTGAGAAAATGGTTTCTGGCCAGATAATTATATTCTGACACAGGATTACAACTAATGGCAGTGTAGTACGGGATACTTGATATACAACGTACATTTCTTTGGTGCCTAGTAGTCCGGAGGTCTTAACTACCTATAGACCAGTTGTGGACTACAGCTAGTTAAGACCACAAGATTTTGGATGCCTTCCTTATGTCTGTAAAGTAAAGCAGGGTGCACTCATAGTCTGGGTAATATAAATAATACATGACTGGACTTCTTTGTATCCAATGACCAACATGTTCAGCTAACTATGGATTTTTTTTGGTATTTGTGATGTCAATTTATATAGGCACAGGGAAAGCCGTTACAACATTGTCTTTGTGTACCATAAATTATCTGCAAGTGTATTGTGCAACCTTAAGCCTTCTAATGGAAAGCTTTTAAACTGATCTACTGTGCACACAGATGTGTAATTGACAACCTTCACTCAGTTGTCCTATGGGAGAATGGCTAAGACCTCAAAAGTACAGTATATCTAGTTAAATATACATGATAATCAACACAGGATCCATCAACCAGAACACCATAAACCACATCTGACACGTCACTTATTTAATTAACAGTTCCTGAAGATTTTTGTTTCCAACTCTGGAAATATCTCAAATTTTTAAAACTGACCAAATAACTCCACAGTACCACTTCTGTTCTATGTGAAACATTCATAATTCCATTTCTCATCCTTCCTATATACACGTGAACCAAAATGTATTGAAGGAGAGTATTTTCAATAATAATTCTAGTACATTAAGACTATGTTCAGTGCTAATGTCATATTGAGGGTTAGAATACTAATACGTGCATCCAGGTTGTATCATGTGTAACATATCTGGTTATTAGCAATATGTCTCTAGAAATTGTATTTGTAACTGTGAATTATCTTAAAGGTCACAATTTTGGATCTAAAGGGATAAAAGTCAAAAGCAGCTGATTTACCACTTGGATTCTCCCCAACTAGTAAGTGTTTAGCACTTTAAACTTCAATGGGTATAATAGTAATAGGTTTTCTGGATTAATACACTTGTCTGTATATGTATAGTAAACATATTTGGAACCATAAAATATTAAACTACATGAAAAGGTTTAAGTACATTAGGCAATGCTATTTTGACTTACTGTAAAAGGCACTCAAAATGCTGCAAATCACATTTCAGTAAATAAAGTCCAATGTGTTGTTAGCAGGTTTATTTTTTTATTTCAAAACAGAATTTTAAGTAGGGAAGGGCTGGCAACTTTTAGCCCGGGGGTCAAGACTTGACTCAGGACCCAATTATGATGATTTTAAAGGGTAAAAATTGCAGGTGGTCCAGTGACCCAGCCCCTGGTAGTCTATGGGACAAGCCTGGGAGCAGAGTCACCCTTGTCCCCCAGCCCAGTCAGCCCCTGATTTTAAGTCATACAAGGAAGATCTCAGTATAAACGTGCACACAACACCAATATGGAACACAGCAAAAAGCTTTCCAAGTGATCCGTTATTTCTAATAGTCCAATAATGTAGCTTTACATATCTCAGCCCTACAATTCTAACAGTGGTTTACAATATTATATTTTCATGGATTGTACATGTGGCCCTCATATTATATTTGTAGAAAAGCAGCAACAACACAGTCTCTTCACACAGCCTGGGCAGCAGGTTAATTTATGATTACCTGATTGTACTTATCTATTTTGAAGACATCACCTAAGTACAAAGTATTCTACTCCACAGATATGAGCGAGTGCACTTTCCCATAAAAAAAGGATATAAAATGGTAGCAGTACCACATAGGATCCCAAGGAGGCCCCATGACCTGCACCTTCTGCCCACCTGTCTCCCCTCTATACAAAGTACAAAAGGTGCTATAGCAGCAGTAGAGCTCATAGATAAAACCTCTTTAACTTACTAGTGATACCACTACTATAAGTATTGTACATGATCTCAGACTAGATTTACATACAATTGCAAAGGAGTTCATAGCACACCACCACATGACATTCAATACTAACGTTTTATCTAGGAAATCCATCAGTGGCCGCAATACGATTTCAGCATCCACGGCTGCATTGTTCCTGTTTGTGGATGCATTACCGTTCCCTCTCATCTGATTTAGTTCCACACTCATTTGTTTCACACAGTCCTCAATTATGTTCTGAAAACTAGAAAAAGAAGAAAGTTGAATGACATTATTTAGACTTTTTTTCTAATTGATTTGCTTTGTCAGCCACTTTACTAGGGTGTAGCTTTTGAAGGGCAATTCTACAAACTACGCATTTTTCTTTGTCTCTTCGATCACTCTATCTATGTAGTACATAGGACAGAACTGTGTTGATGTCCTCTACACTTCTCCTCTTGTGTTATCTTGTGATCTGACGCTGATGTATATTCCTAAACAGTTCCTTTCTCCCTGCCAAGAGAGACTCAAGGAAATCCTGCCGTCATAGTAACTCCACCAGAAACTTTCCTGTCTGTATAATTTCACATATTTATGCATAACTTGCTACATAGATTGCTACATTAAAGATATTATCAAATCACTTTTTGACTAGTCATAAAACACTTTTAATAACGGTGTATTCAGTCAATCAGCAGCTTCCTATCATAAATCTAGTGCAAGTCAGGTAATGGAGGTCAATTAAGAAGCACACCCAAAGGGCACTGCAAAATGTGTTATTTTTTTCAACAGTGCACCAGAGCTTCAAGGTTCAAACCTAACCTGCGGTCTCAGGAGACACCTTCACACATCTACAGATAGGTAGAATAGTCTACAGGGAAGCACTGTAAAAGTTTAAATTTCACAAAAAAGTCCAACCTCCTACTCCTTTAAAATCACCCCTTTGTATAAAGAAAATTCTTCCTTTATTCTTCTAAAATAGTACTCATTTTAGACTAATTTTATGGCTTAAATTAATCACAAAGTGAGTGGATATTGGGATTGTCTTAATTACATGTGGCAAATTTGTGTTTGAAGCTTTATATTACATGACTTGGCATGCCTCTAGAATGCAACAAAAGGCCCCATAAAAGTATAGGGTGAGACGTGTAGACCACCATCTCGGAGCTGGTGCAAAATTATAATATTTTTGCAGCCTGTTTAACCTTCCACACAGTAAAGAATGCAGCTAAAAATGTGCACAAGCCTCCTCTTTATCTCATTTAGATAATCTTTCTCTACAAAAGGAAATCTTGTTTCTGCACTGTTTTAAAAAATAAGGCACATCAGATCCTCTACTCTGTACTTTACTTCCAATGTTGTCACTCCCAACTGTGCAAACATCTGCCTCCCTGTGCAAACATCTACTCCTCCACAATACTGCCAACTTGCTCTATAAACTCATGCAAATCAGCTCCATAACCCACGCAACCCAGTTCTATAAAACCATGCACCTCAGCTCTATAGAAAAATGCATCCCAGCTATATAGAACCATGCACCTCAGCTATATAAACAAATGCTCAGCTCTAGAAACCCATGTACCTCAGGTCCATGAGCCCATGCACTGCAGCTCTATACACCCATGCAACCCAGCTCCATAGCCCATGCAACCCAGCTCCATAAACTAATGTTCCTCAGCTCTATAGAACCGTGAACCTCCGCTCTATAGCACTGTGCACCTCTGCTCTATAGAACCATGCAGCTCAGCTCTATATAACCGTGCCCCTCAGCTCTATAGAACCATGCCCCTCAGCTTTATAGAACCATACACCTCAGCTTTATAGAACCATGCATCTCAGCTTTATAGAACCATGCATCTCAGCTTTATAGAACCATGCATCTCAGCTCTATAGAACCATGCACCTCAGCTCTATAGAAAATGCATCCCAGCTCTATAGAACCGTGCACATCAGCTCTATAAAAGCGTGCACCTCAGCTCTATAAAAGCTTGCACCTCAGCTCTATAAAAGCGTGCACCTCAGCTCTATAAAAGCGTGCACCTCAGCTCTATAGAACCATGCATTCCAGCTCTATAGAACCATGCACCTCAGCTCTATAGAACCATGCACCTCAGCTCTATAAAACCATGCACCTCAGCTCTATAGAACCATGCACCTCAGCTATATAAACAAATGCTCAGCTCTAGAAACCCATGTACCTCAGGTCCATGAGCCCATCCACTGCAGCTCTATAAACCCATGCAACCCAGCTCTATACACCCATGCAACCCAGCTCCATAGCCCATGCAACCCAGCTTCATAAACTAATGTTCCTCAGCTCTATAGAACCGTGAACCTCAGCTCTATAGAACCGTGCACCTCAGCTCTATAGAACCATGCAGCTCAGCTCTATAGAACCGTGCCCCTCAGCTCTATAGAACCATACACCTCAGCTTTATAGAACCATGCATCTCAGCTTTATAGAACCATGCATCTCAGCTTTATAGAACCATGCATCTCAGCTCTATAGAACCAAGCACCTCAGCTCTATAGAACCAAGCACCTCAGCTCTATAGAAAAATACTCTCAGCTCTAGAAACCATGTACCTTAGGTCCATGAGCCCATGCAGTCCAGCTCCATAAACCCATGCACCTCAGCTCTATAGAACTGTGCACCTAAGCTCTATATAACTGTGCACCTAAGCTCTGTAGAACCATGCACCTCAGCTCTATAGAACCATGTACCTCAGCTCTATAAACAAATGATGTCAGCTTTATAAACAAATGCTCTCAGCGCTATAAACAAATGCTCTCAGCGCTATAGAAAATGCTCTTAACTCTATAAACCCAAGCACCATCGCTCTAGAAACCCATGCACTGCAGCTCTATAAACCCATGCAACCCAGCTCCATAACCCATGCAATCCAGCTCCATAAACCCATGTACCTCAGCTCTATAGAACTGTGCACCTAAGCTCTATATAACTGTGCACCTAAGCTCTGTAGAACCATGCACCTCAGCTCTATAAACAAATACTCTCAGCTCTATAAACAAATGCTCTCAGCTCTATAAACAAATGCTCTCAGCTCTATAAACAAATGCTCTCAGCTCTATAAACAAATGCTCTCAGCTCTATAAACAAATGATGTCAGCTTTATAAACAAATGCTCTCAGCGCTATAAAAAAATGCTCTCAGCGCTATAGAAAATGCTCTCAACTCTATAAACCCAAGCACCATCGCTCTAGAAACCCATGCACTACAGCTCTATAAACCCATGCAACCCAGCTCCATAACCCATGCAATCCAGCTCCATAAACCCATGTACCTCAGCTCTATAGAACTGTGCACCTAAGCTCTATATAACTGTGCACCTAAGCTCTGTAGAACCATGCACCTCAGCTCTATAGAACCATGTACCTCAGCTCTATAAACAAATACTCTCAGCTCTATAAACAAATGTTCTCAGCTCTATAAACAAATGCTCTCAGCTCTATAAACAAATGCTCTCAGCTCTATAAACAAATGCTCTCAGCTCTATAAACAAATGATCTCAGCTTTATAAAAAAATGCTCTCAGCGCTATAAAAAATGCTCTCAACTCTATAAACCCAAGCACCATCGCTCTAGAAACCCATGCACCTCAGCTCCATTAGCCCCTACACTGCGGCTCATTAAACCCATGCACCCCAGCTCATTAAACCCATGCACCCCAGCTCATTAAAACCATGCATCTCAACTCACTAAACCCATGCATCTTAGCTCACTAAAAACCATGCAGAGCAGCTCCTTAAACCCATGCACAAGAGCTCCGTAAACCCATGCACCTTAAAATGTATGCATACATGTGCAAATTGAAACACATGATGGGTCAAAATATTTTTTAGCACTGCAGAGCAAATGCTTTTTACGCTTCGTATATGACCTCCATTGAAGACAAGATGGCTAAAGTGCAAGTCCACCAACCGCTACTCTATCTCCTGCATGTAAAGGCCACGACTGACATTCATCTTTTAAAGAATATTTATTGCGAGTGTAATTTTAAGACCACAGGTTAGTGTATGTAATTCTGGCCTATTTGCAAAAGCACTTTAAGAAATTGTCTACATTTTGGTAAAGTAACATTTTTAAGATTATTAGCTAGTGAAGAATAAGTACATATTAAAAAAAAAATCTTATGCAGGCCATAATAATTTATTCACATATCATTAAAGGCTCTCAAACATCAATTGGGTTTTGCCTAAATTGTATCCAGTAGACATAGATTATTTCTCTATACAGCCTACAGGTGTCTGTCACTGGCTTTCCTTTGTTGTATTTTTTCTGACCCTTGGACCTGAAGTCAAACACGTGCTCAAAGATGTGAAACCTTCCCGCTGCTACATCACACCCCAATCTGTTGTAGTAATGGGCTCTGTAAGCAGGTTAGACTCTACAAGCAAACCTAATACCTTCACAGAATATAGAAATTTTCTTCTAACATAGATCTTATTATTTACATTATAATATACAAAGGTGAAATAAGAAGCAGCAGTGTGTCTCTATGTCTTTCATATTTTAGATGCATTTGCATTTACCTTGCCCCAAATGTGCAGCTGAGCTCGTCAAGCACTGAACTAAGCTTTACTTGGAGTTCTTTAAGCATTGCACTGGCATCAGGATCCAGCTGCAGAAAGAAAGATTTACATACATTTATTTAGTACAGATATTCAAATATATTTCATATCCTGCCTACCACTTATAGCATTTCTTTGCACTTTCCAACATACTTTTGTTGCATTAGAAAGTACGGCTTCTGCCATCTGTCACCTGCTTGAATTTTAATCACAGAGTTTTATGTTCATACAGTGATTTACTTGAATGTCATATTTGGCAGTATGTTGGCTAGGCCTTCAAACTTATATACAAAAGGAAGGCAACTTCTCCCTGAGCATCATGGGAGACGTAGTTCAGCCTCAAAGGCTGCCCATTCCTGAATACCACATTAACAATTTATCAATAGCCTGACTGAAAGAATTACATTGTACAAATATCATGTTACTGGAAGTCCAGGAATAGAAGTCCTGTTAGTGAAATGCAATGCACAAATTATGCCTAGAATGAGAAAATAGTCTCATTCTGAGACCATCACATTTTCCTCAGTCTTGTAAGAAATGGCTTAATTTTTATTGACAGGATAATACTGCTGTTTTCTTCTTCTGGTGCACTAGGTAAATGGAGTAATTCTATAGTCACAAAGGAGCAGAGCAATCCTGATAAAGTCTGATACTGGCACAATGGTTAGTATTGCTACCTCACAGCAATGGGGTCATAGGTTAAATTCCAACCACAACCCTATCTGTGTGGAGTTTGCATGTTTTTCCCATGTCTGTGTGGATTTATCCTAGGTGCTCAAGTTTCCTCCCACAGTCCAAAAAAGTACTGGTAGGTTAGTTGGTTGCTGACAAAAAATGGACCCATGTGTTAGAGAGATTAGACTGCAAGTTCCTCTGTAAAAGGGACTAATTTTAATGATTTAATATTTTCTCTGAAGGGCAAAATATGGTGGCAATATATAAATAATAATAATAATAATAATAACTCTTAATTCACTGTGAACAAATATTAATTGTCAGTGATGTGAGTTGCAGTTGCTAGTTAATAAGTAGATTATAACTACTGCATGGCTTGTATGTCCACTAGTGTTTTGTGCACACATATTTTGTTCAGCCTTGTTTGAAATTTACCATATTCATATTGCCCCTTTATTAACTTTCTTAGTGAAGCCCTTACAATGCCACGTGATCCCCTATTGCAGCAGTGTGCCAGATCTACAACTTTCACCTAGTTGTTTACTATGAAAATACACCATTCATTTAAATATCTAAATTTGTCATATGCCAAATGAGCTGCAGTATTAGATCTATAGGCATTTTGGGGATAAAAAAAATTGTACTATAGTGAATTCAAAATCAGCTTTGTTAATGACACCCACATTTAGATTAGACAGTATTACATTTAGGAAGGTAGTTTATAATAGTTGTTTTAAGTCATCAAATCAATTTGAGAATCAATCAAGGCTACAACTTATCTTCACTAACAATGACATTACTTTCAGAGCACTGCATCTTTAATGCGTAAATGTCCATCAATATGCTCTATATATTAACCACAGTAAGTACTAAATTGTTCAACTGTAAGAGCAGGATTTTACAATGTAAGATCAAAGTTACTTGTTCCCTGGGACACTAAGGGGGAGGGGTTCAATTTGGAGCAAGGTGTCTCCATAATGTTCGCAGGGACACCGCGCGCCAATGTTGTGACTTGAATCTCTGCTTATTTTTCCTCGTACCCCATAAAGGTGCGAAGAAAAATGAGCAGCGATTCCTACCGTAATTGCAGGAAATGTAACATTGGGGGGATTCAATTGCCGGCGATGTGGCACATCGCGGTGATGTCCATGTGCCACATCGCCAGCAATTGAATCCCCCCAATGTAACTTTTACATTATCAATTATCAATCAGACTGTTGTAGAAGATTGGGGGAGAATGTATTAGTCAAATGTTGATAGTTGCATACAGCTGTTCACAAGATTTCAGTTAAGATTCATTATGGGCTAATCAATATGCTTCTACATTTCTCGATCTGTGTCTCAGGAACTGATTTCCGACCATATGCAGAGCTGGAAGCATCTTGAGATATGTCTGATTCTGCATCAGCAGTATTGGTGCCTTGGCCTGTGTTTACACGCCCTTCCCTCCCTATCCGTCTCTCCAGGAGCAGGCAGGCGCTAGTGTCAGAATCATGCAAGCATCAGCTGCAGTGTGGCACTTTACAAATCAACAGCAATAATAATATGTATATTGCAACAGCATACTTGCCTACTTTTGCAGGCAGCTTTCCGGGAGGGGGTCCGTTGAGGGCGGCGTGGCCACGCGCGGTGCACCATTAGGCTCCGCCCCTGTCAAACTCAGGCAATTTTAGCCAATTGCAGCAGGGGGCGGGGCCACGATGACACATTTAGCCCCGCCCCCGCCACCTTCAACAACGCCGAAATCTAGATCCGGGATTTTTGCCTGCTCTCTCGGGAGTCCGGGAGAACTCCTAAAAATTCGGGAGTCTCCCGGCCATTCCGGGAGAGTAGGCAACTATGCAACAGGGGGCTGTTCTGCTTATGCAGTAGGACTGTATCAGAAAGCTTAAATATAACAACAGTTCACAACCACATGGATATATTGTTTATTTAATGTTGCAATAGAGTATGAACTTTCTACATAGCTGGAAAAATCTCCAACACATTTACAGTATTAAAAAGAGGTTGTGAATTGTCATGTAGCTTCAGCTTTTTCATTATATATAGAGGATGAAGTGACCGAACAATGTGCTGGTTCTTTATGCCTTAAAACAAACACGATTCTCAAGCACCAACTCCCACAGCGATCTTAAGTAATTAATAGGTCTAATTCAAGGTTAAAAACCCTTGTTACTGACTATAGGCATACAGTAAATCAAGAGAAAAGGCCTGATAAGCCTTGCAGGCTGGAATTCTAAATGACGGAGCAGTGGATAAAATGTGTCCGCAAATACAAATGATGTGTTAAAAACCTGAAAGACAAGCTTTAAAATTGAATTTAGGAAGTGTCAGAACAGTCAGCTCTAGAATTATATTTAGAAATCTTTTTGCAATATAGCTTTTCAATGAGACATTATTCTCAAAGTCCCCACATTTTCCACATTTCCACTAAAGTAGCAAATTGTAAATACAAAAAATGCAAATGCCTTAATTAATAGCTCTAAGGAGTATGATTTAGGTGATGGTATGATGAATATGCTTACTTGAAATAGGGTCTGCTAACTTAATAGTGACCAATACCACTCAACTTTCTTATAAACATTTTTCTCATTTATTGAGGAAAATTAGAACTTTACAGAGATTCTAATAATATGGCTGGTAATTAATGGCAAGATTAAACCCTGAGGTGTATTGAGATGAGTGGGATTGTTAAGTAAAAACCTGTTAGCAACAAGGAGATGGGATTGACCTGGTACACAATAGCTTGACCAGATTTGGAAAAATAAATTCAAAGCCCCCAGTTAAGTTGAAGGCTTTTCTATAATAATAAATTAGTGCATTCATATTTTTCTGAGAGACCTTCTGAGCTGCGTGTGTGGTGGTGGCCAGGGAAATAACATTACCTGCTCACCAGGGAAGTGGGGCCTGGTGTTGAGTCTACATTAATGGCTTTCTTCTGAGAATGGCTCACTGTCCACCAGCCGATTGTACTGGGGGAGGAATTGGGGTTTATTTTGGAAAATGTAAGGTCATGATTGAAGGCATCAATCAAGATTTTTGAATTTTAAATATATTTGTTTATAAAACTTGAGGCTGTATTTTATATATATATATATATATATATATATATATATATATATATATATATATATATATATATATATATATACACAGATAGGAGGATGAAATGGCGCCAATATAGGTAGTGTTAGCTGGTAACAATCACCCAGACAGTCAATAATTGCTGATATGCAGAGTATGAATCTTAGCAAGCTGGTACAGTCATTATTCAACAGCTTCCAGATACTCCAACTATATACCGAAATGCAGACAGAGAAAAACAAAAGATGTAGTTGCAAAGGCACCCGTGATGTACAGTAAATAATAGGTGGCAGCGTACCAAGTAGATATAAATAAACAGCTTATCTGTGTCAGAATAATCTGAACGTAGTCTCCAAACAGCCAAGTGAGTCAGGAACCGATGTGTAAACTGCTTGTGAAGATATATTATATCTGGATCATCAACCCCAGCAAATTCACTGCTTGCAAACTCCACTCGGACTGTGAGTGCTACTTCTAAGGTAGCTAGGAACCGTGTCCGTCCATTATCTTCACAAGCAGTTTACACATCGGTTCCTGACTCACTTGGCTGTTTGGAGACTACGTTCAGATTATTCTGACACAGATAAGCTGTTTATTTATATCTACTTGGTACGCTGCCACCTATTATTTACTGTACATCACGGGTGCCTTTGCAACTACATCTTTTGTTTTTCTCTGTCTGCATTTCGGTATATAGTTGGAGTATCTGGAAGCTGTTGAATAATGACTGTACCAGCTTGCTAAGATTCATACTCTGCATATCAGCAATTATTGACTGTCTGGGTGATTGTTACCAGCTAACACTACCTATATTGGCGCCATTTCATCCTCCTATCTGTGTATATATTGATTTATTCATTATCGGAGTACCATCCGTAATCTGGGAGGGAGGCTGCCTTATCTTATGAAGAAAGTGTTTTCCTATATTGGATATTTATTAATTTCTACTCACATATTCTGTGTTTGAGCGCCACGTTTTAATCTATCTGCTGCTTTATATATATATATATATATATATATATATATATATATTTTTTTTTTTTTTTTTTTGTGCACATGTAGGCCAGTAAGCGTGCATAGTGATCACTAGACCAGTAAATATCATCCCTTCTGAGAAGAAACTTGAAGATAACATTAAATGTCCTACCAAGTTTAGCGTCAATAAATCTCAGGTTCCTATTCCTACATCCTCTCCACAAGAAACTAATCATATTGTGCCATCCCCCATACAAGTGTGACCTGGGATAGCACTATAGGCTTGGGGATTGGAATCTCACACGGCTGAACTAGGCAGGATGATTAGATATCCCCACTCTGCATCAACTTTGGTCAGGAGGAAACTCCCCACATCCCCAAGCAGATGGGAGGGGTTTGTTTATTATGTACCAGAACTTCAGTGGTACATTTACTATCAATTTAATGCTTTATTGGAAGGGATTTAAGATTGCTTCCACAGAGTACAATCCAGAGGGTTGACTCTAATGTGGTACAAGGTTGAACTTTTTATGTGGCAATTACACTTTAACACAGTGCGCCTCTACAGATTATACCTTTTGATTAAACTGCAGTATGTATCATGTGGAGTACTTTTAGGGCTGCCACTGCTCTGGTGTATAATCAGGTGTAGAAGTTAAAAACTGGACACCCCAAATAAATGTATGGCTGAAAGAAAGTGAAGCCACCTAAAATACTGTTTCCTTTAGACTCATTTTTGTCTTAAGTTATGAGAGCGAGCGTGACATCAGGACTGCCTTTACTACATGTGGTATTTTTGTGGCAAAGTGAACCTAATAATGTGTTTGTACACCAAAGCACAACTGAAATATGCTAGGATGTCCCATTAAAAGTATAGGATGAGACTCAACCAAATAAAAGTTGGTGCAAAAATCAATCACTTTATGGAGTTGAAATGGCTGTGTGCCATAAAACAGCGCAGATATTAAAATTAAATAAATACTACTAAACCTGAGGCTGTGAGTAAGTATCATGACCTAGAACATATAATACAATAAAATAAATCCTAATGTTTCCCTTTTATCCGGAGTCTTAGATGTAGAATATTGCATTGCGAAGATCTTACCGTTGCACTGATCTCATTGGGATTTGTTTAAAACCATTGAAGCGGTAAAGCTGTCTAGATGTTTACTATCTTTCTTGTATCTAGGAAATGTAATATGAATGATTTGTTATGCAGCATATACACAAAAATACTGCAATGACAAAGTCAATAATTGTCAACATTACTTGGCCTCTTAGTGAGAATATTTGCTGTATGTTTGCTTTAGACATAATGTTTATGTTCCCTTTAACCTTTTTTATTTATATATTTCTGCTAAGCTATATTTCCAAAAACACATTACAATAACTAATAACAATAATTAGTTTCAGTGTAAGGCTTTGCTGAGGCTGATCCTTGTTTGCAAGGAACTAACAGACATGGGTCAAGTGCTATTACAGTTTTAATAATTTATCTGGGGTGGATTTAAAATGCAGAGCTACAAAATGTTTTATCTTGAACAGCTGTTTATGCAAACTACAAATGTTCTCTGCAGATAAGTTAATTTTCAGGCTACGGATTCTAGAACCTAAGTGTCCTAACATTTTTTGTGTCAAGTTTTTTCGCAAAATGTTAGTACACAAGTAGTCACTGCAGTGTATAAGGGGAGCAAAGGTCATTTGTAGGCTTATAATAACCTACTACTTATTTTTGTATTCTTAAAATTGCAATACCATGAAAAATTATGTTTTATTAACATAAATAACTCTAAATTACATTGTGTTGCTTGCTTTTCCTTACTTTTTTCTTCAAGCAGTTATTAATGATTTAGATCGAGCTAAAAGTCATGTTACTGCATTGGCAACCACAGTCACATGACACATGAGCAGAGAAGTTTTGGAACACCCATCTTCTCAAGCTGCTTATTCACAGCACATGTCACCCCTTCATCTGCTCTCATGTACATGGGGGAAAGGTTCTGAATCAGAGATCATGAGACCCTCCTTAGGAACGATCTTGATTGCTGAAATGCAAATGTGTTCCACCCGAGAGTCTCTGCAGCCATATTAGTTCCCTCAGAGAAAGATTTTGCAAAAGGAAGACTTAATTTAGGAGGACATCCTAGAAAAATGACTAAACAGGTACAAAACCTGTGCTTTAAAAAAAAACCACAAAAATAATTTGCGTTTGGGATTGCAGTTTTAAATATACAATAGTATAATATAATCCAGGTTTGCTTAATTGGTAACCTGTGTAAGAGATGCAGTCGTCTACGGCATTTCTATAAACCAGTGTTTTTCTCAAAACTTCCACAGGCTCATTGTTATTCCTCGAGGCACACCAAAAAAAGAGGCTAATGCAACTGAGAATATGAGAGGTATCAATTGCACCAAATTATGGGACAAGGGTGAATAGGGATAGTTTTGAATTAAAAATTGGTTTGTTTTGGACACTGTGGTTAATTGGTTGCCCATCAACAGTTTTCTCTTATTTTTGAGAGTCTTTAGGTTTTGTTCACACCTCAGATCAGCCTACACTTCTCTCCTTCCAAATTCATGGCCCCACCTCTGCTTATCCTCCAGGTACTTTATGACTTTATCATTTGTCTACAAAACACTGCCATTTTTTTAACATTCAATACAATGGAGGATCCAAGAACATGGCATTCAGGAAAAGCTTGACATTGGCAGTAGACGCTGCATGACACTTAGAAACAGGAGGGGAGAGAATTTATGGTTACTACAACTGAATAGCATGTTATCATTCATTAAAATCATGTCACAGGACCATCTTACCTCTCTGTTTGTCTGTATTACACAGCATTGTCTTATTACTGTGTTTGATAATAATAATAGTCAAGCGCTACGGAATTTGCTGGTGCTATATAAATAAACGATGATGCGTGTCACTCATTTTGTTACAACTAATGGTGGCATCATGCAGCAATTTGTAAATGATGTTCTTTTTCGGCAAGGAAAGCATAGCACATGTACACGCTTCATCCTCACCTTGGTAAATACAGTCATAAGTAGAGATGGTCACTGACCCCCGTGTTTTGGTTTTGGATTCGGTTTTGGATCTGGATTACCGTCGTGTTTTGGTTTTGGTTTTGGTTTTGCAAAACCGCCATTGCGTGTTTTGGTTTTGGTTTTGGTTTTGTTTGGTTTTGTTTTGCTATTTTTTGGGAAAATCCATGTTTTTGGGCCTAAATTAACCCAATTTAGTGCTCCAACTGTTTTAGAGACAAGTAATCTAATTGTTGAGGTAATAAATCATCCAAAAAAACAGTTTAATTCTTCGTTGGTAGGCCTATTCTACACACAAAACAGATTGTCTTCCTCTCCATCTATGCATATTGGCAATGCAGCCATCGTCTTTGAATGTATATTACACCCTACACTTATAGTTAAATATGTAAAGAAATGGAAAAAGCCAGTTTGGTTTCTGTCTCTCAAGGCCCCCCTCCACTTGTATAAAATAGCAAAAAATTCAGCCATTATAGACTGTACAATATTAATTGACATGGAGAAAGCCAGTTTGGTTTCTGTCTCTCTAGGCCCCCCTCCACTTGTATAAAATACTAAAAAATTCAGCCATTATAGACTGTACAATATTAATTGACATGGAGAAAGACAGTTTGGGGTCACTCTGTCTCTCTAGGCCCCCCTCCACTTGTATAAAATAGCAAAAAATTCAGCCATTATAGACTGTACAATATTAATTGACATGGAGAAAGCCAGTTTGGTTTCTGTCTCTCTAGGCCCCCCTCCACTTGTATAAAATACTAAAAAATTCAGCCATTATAGACTGTACAATATTAATTGACATGGAGAAAGACAGTTTGGGGTCACTCTGTCTCTCTAGGCCCCCCTCCACTTGTATAAAATACCAAAAAATTCAGCCATTATAGACTGTACAATATTAATTGACATGGAGAAAGCCAGTTTGGTTTCTGTCTCTCTAGGCCCCCCTCCACTTGTATAAAATACTAAAAAATTCAGCCATTATAGACTGTACAATATTAATTGACATGGAGAAAGACAGTTTGGGGTCACTCTGTCTCTCTAGGCCCCCCTCCACTTGTATAAAATACCAAAAAATTCAGCCATTATAGACTGTACAATATTAATTGACATGGAGAAAGCCAGTTTGGTTTCTGTCTCTCTAGGCCCCCCTCCACTTGTATAAAATACTAAAAAATTCAGCCATTATAGACTGTACAATATTAATTGACATGGAGAAAGACAGTTTGGGGTCACTCTGTCTCTCTAGGCCCCCCTCCACTTGTATAAAATACCAAAAAATTCAGCCATTATAGACTGTACAATATTAATTGACATGGAGAAAGCCAGTTTGGTTTCTGTCTCTCTAGGCCCCCCTCCACTTGTATAAAATACTAAAAAATTCAGCCATTATAGACTGTACAATATTAATTGACATGGAGAAAGACAGTTTGGGGTCACTCTGTCTCTCTAGGCCCCCCTCCACTTGTATAAAATACCAAAAAATTCAGCCATTATAGACTGTACAATATTAATTGACATGGAGAAAGCCAGTTTGGTTTCTGTCTCTCTAGGCCCCCCTCCACTTGTATAAAATACTAAAAAATTCAGCCATTATAGACTGTACAATATTAATTGACATGGAGAAAGACAGTTTGGGGTCACTCTGTCTCTCTAGGCCCCCCTCCACTTGTATAAAATACCAAAAAATTCAGCCATTATAGACTGTACAATATTAATTGACATGGAGAAAGCCAGTTTGGTTTCTGTCTCTCTAGGCCCCCCTCCACTTGTATAAAATACTAAAAAATTCAGCCATTATAGACTGTACAATATTATGAAAAATGGACAAAGCCAGTTTAGGGTCACTCTGTCTATGACACCCTACCCTTAAGGATAAATTGCCCTAACAGCAGCCTTTCAAGATGGTATGTGATATGGAAATGCCACAAGTCCCTTTCCTCTTTGGGGGTAGATTGCACCCTACACTTACATAGAAAGTTTTAAAAAGATGTTATCGGCATCATCTTCAGCTTCATCCTCACCCTCATCAGTGTGTACGTCATCATCACAGACTATCAATTCATCGCCGCTTGAATCCGCCATTAGAGAACAGTCAGTGCTTGGATGTCTTGGATGGTGAAGGCCTTCCTCGTGGAAGATGTAGTTCATTTTTATAAACATCATTTTCTCCACATTTTTGGGAAGTAACCTTCTACGGCGATCACTGACTAAGTTCCCTGCTGTGCTGAACACTCGTTCAGAGTACACACTGGAGGGTGGGCAGCTTAGGTATTGCAAAGCAAGTTTGTACATGGGTTTCCAAATGGCCTGCTTTTCTTCCCAGTAAGGAAAGGGACTGTCTGACATTTCCATATCAACTACCTCTTGAAAGTAATCCTCCACCATCCTTTGCATGTTTATACTCATATTGGATGGACTTATGGGCAAAGTGACACATTTTTTTGAAAAATCCTTCAAACCAGCCCAGATGTTAAATTGTTCTCGTCTGCCCCCTGTGTCTTCCCTGCTTCTTTTTTGGAAATTTAATTTTTTACGAGCAACAGCTTGAGAAAGTGAAGGAGGACACGTCGTCAAGCCGAGGCCCAGTTCAGCGGCCAACTTGCTGAGCAATAGCTCCTTGCAAAAGTTCACATCTCGCTCATTTACAAGTAAAGACTCAATGTAGGTTTTAAACCTTGGATCAAGCACAGTGGCCAAAACGTACTGATCCGAGTTCAAGATCTTAATAACTCGAGGATCATTGTGAAGCGAATTAAGTACTTGATCGACAAGGCCAACATACTTTGCTGAATTGCTTGCTTTCAGCTCCTCCTTCATTTTCTCAAGCTGCTTTTCCAATAGTCTAATTAAAGGAATGACTTGGCTCAAACTAGCAGAGTCTGCACTGACCTCACATGTCACAACTTCAAATGGTTTCAGCACCTTGCACAGCACTGAAAGGATTCCCCACTGTGCAAGAGTGAAATACATCCCCCCTCCTTTCCCAATGTCATGACTTGTGCAATATGCTTGGATGGCTTTGCGCTGTTCCTCCATCCTCTGAAGCATGTACAGGGTGGAATTCCACCGAGTTACCACCTCTTGCTTAAGTTGGTGGCAGGGCAAGTTAAACTGCTCTTGGAGCTGCTGTAATCTCCTACATGCTGTGGCTGAATGCCTGAAATGGCCTGAAATTTTACGGGCCACCGAAAGCATCTCCTGCACCTCACGGTTATTTCGTAGGAAGCTCTGCACCACCAAGTTGATGGTGTGAGCAAAACAGGGAATATGTTGGAAATCACCCAGCTGTAATGCTCGCACTATATTGTTGGCGTTATCTGAAATGACATACCCTGGGGAGAGTCCGAGTGGTATAAGCCATGCATCAATCACATCTCTCAGTTTGCGTAACAAATTGTCAGCCGTATGCCTGTTAGTGAAGCCGGTGATACAAAGAGTGGCCTGCCTGTGACAAATGTTACGTAGTGGTGTACATGCTGCTGCTGTTCCTGCTGGTGAAGGTGAATGACCAACCCAGTGGGCTGTCACAGTCATATAGTCTTTGGTTTGGCCACTTCCACTTGTCCACATATCTGTGGTTAAGTGAACAGTGGGCAGAATGGCATTTTTCAGCGCAATCTCTACATTTTTACACACTTTTTGGTATAGTTGTGGAATAGCTTTACGGGAGAAATGGTGTCGCGATGGAATTCTGTAACGCGGACACAAAACCTCAATTAACTGTGAAAAACCAGCTGCGTTTATTGTGGAGATTGGACGCAGATCTAACACTAACATTGCAGCCATGGCGTCTGTGATTCGCTTGGCGACTGGGTGACTGCTGTCATATTTGCTTCCCCTCGCAAATGATTGTTTCACAGTTAATTGCTGAAATGTAGGACTGCTCATTTTATTCACCTGCCTCTGGGATGACGATTCACCCCCAGCAGCAGCAACAGCAGCAGCAGGACTAACGCTTTCTTCAGAGGAATCAATAATAGTGCCGGAGTCATCCAGCCTTAAGTGGGATGCCGGGCTAACTCCGAGCGCTACTGAGGATATTGATGAGGATGGTGTGGTGGGTGTATTTTGTAGCCGTCGGTATGTCGGTGAGCGGAGGGTCTTAGCTGATGAGGGAGTGCTTGTATTCTTTTGGGAAGAACTTTCAGCTTTTCCCAACACTTTGCCATGAACTCTCGTTAAATGGCGTAACATAGACGAGGTTCCAAGATGGTTAAGGTCCCTCCCTCGACTGACTGTGGCTTCACATACACTACAAATGGCTATACAATTGTTGTCTGGATTTGGGTAGAAATAATTCCACACATAAGAAGTGGATTTTTTTGTTTTATGCCCAGGCATGACAATGGCCTTTTTCTTGTCACGTGCCAGAACTGCTGCCACTGGTGCAGGACTTACACAAACAACCTCATCCTCATCAACATCCTCATTAGCGCCCTCGTCGCCTACACAAATCTCCCCCTCATCCTCTTCTAATTCCAAAGTGGCATCCTCAATTTGGGTATCACCGGCTACACTCGGGCTATTAAGGCACACATCAGCAGAATGCTCACGATTAGACATCCCACTGTTGGATGGACTCTCCACAGGGATTGTTGTCATTTGTGAATCAGAGCAAATATTCTCCTGTAATGCCTCACTGGTATCTTGCAGCTCAGCTTTGACGCGTAACAGTAGTTGTGCACCAATTGTAGCCTGGGTAACTTTTTGGGATCTGCCACTAATAGCCAAAGGTGAAGGCCTCATTCTCTCTTTGCCACTGCGTGTGTAGAATGGCATGCTTGCAATTTTTTTTTTATCGTCACTTAACTTTTGCTCAGTTACACTTCTTTTTCGCTTCAATACAGTAAATTTTTTTTTGGTTTTTGTTTTTTGCACTAATTTGAAAACACTCTGTTGTTTGACATCGCCTTGGCCAGATGACGTACTGGGAACACTAACATCAGGACTGGTGACAGAACCTGGTTGCTCATTTAGATCATATGTGGACTGCTTTGAATCCATTCTGAGCGCAAACCACTGAGGAGTGCTAAAAATTATTGAGTAGATACTGCTGACAGATATGACTTTTGACAGCCAGAAATATTAATGCACAATTAGGGAGGACACCCCAAAAACACTGAGGAGTGCTAAAAATTATTGAGTAGATACTGCTGACAGATATGACTTTTGACAGCCAGAAATATTAATGCACAATTAGGGAGGACACCCCAAAAACACTGAGGAGTGCTAAAAATTATTGAGTAGATACTGCTGACAGATATGACTTTTGACAGCCAGAAATATTAATGCACAATTAGGGAGGACACCCCAAAAACACTGAGGAGTGCTAAAAATTATTGAGTAGATACTGCTGACAGATATGACTTTTGACAGCCAGAAATATTAATGCACAATTAGGGAGGACACCCCAAAAACACTGAGGAGTGCTAAAAATTATTGAGTAGATACTGCTGACAGATATGACTTTTGACAGCCAGAAATATTAATGCACAATTAGGGAGGACACCCCAAAAACACTGAGGTGTGCTACAAATTATTTAGTAGATACTGCTGACAGATATGACTTTTGACAGCCAGAAATATTAATGCACAATTAGGGAGGACACCCCAAAAACACTGAGGAGTGCTAAAAATTATTGAGTAGATACTGCTGACAGATATGACTTTTGACAGCCAGAAATATTAATGAACAATTAGGGAGGACACCCCAAAAACACTGAGGAGTGCTAAAAATTATTGAGTAGATACTGCTGACAGATATGACTTTTGACAGCCAGAAATATTAATGCACAATTAGGGAGGACACCCCAAAAACACTGAGGAGTGCTAAAAATTATTGAGTAGATACTGCTGACAGATATGACTTTTGACAGCCAGAAATATTAATGCACAATTAGGGAGGACACCCCAAAAACACTGAGGAGTGCTAAAAATTATTGAGTAGATACTGCTGACAGATATGACTTTTGACAGCCAGAAATATTAATGCACAATTAGGGAGGACACCCCAAAAACACTGAGGTGTGCTACAAATTATTTAGTAGATACTGCTGACAGATATGACTTTTGACAGCCAGAAATATTAATGCACAATTATGGGGGACACCCCAAAAGCGCTGGGGAGTGCCAAATATGAAGAAAAAATAATAAACCTCTATCCTCCTCTCTGCACTAGCGATTTTGGTTAGAGCAATTGCAAGAACAATATGGTATTCTCTGTCCCTGCTCTAATTAGCCTATGACTACACCCTGCTCTCTCCCTCTGTCAAATGGCGATGGATTGCTGTGGAGGCGTGTATTTATAAAGTTGAAGTATCGCGAGAACCGAGTCCCGAGATCCGACGACGTCACAATGACGTTCGGCCTCGATTTGGATTCGGAATGGGCGGGAGAGTACCGAGCTGCTCAGCTCGGTACTCGGATACCCAAAGTTCGGGTGGGTTCGGTTCTCGGAGAACCGGACCCGCCCATCTCTAGTCATAAGTGTGACTACTTAGCATACACACAGAACAAAAAGCATTTCAGATGCATTAACTGGTGCCAAGATTCATTGTTATATACTTGTCGAAATGACCAAGGATGCAGAGATTCTGAAACAATCTTGCATGGTTTAATCACTGGACTATTACAGGATAAAATGCTTTATCACCTCATCCCTTCCCATGCAGGAATGACAATGTCTCTGCTCCGACATTTACTCAGCTGAGAGTAATGGGCTTTTATTGATACATCTGGGCTTTTTTTGCCCAAGGGTAAAATAGATTCACAGCAAGCAATGTCTCCTTTTGCTTTAGGAAGTCAGTGTGTGTATCTATATTTTCATTTTATTTGTGATATTGGATGCTTCTTATCGGAATAATCCCATTTACTCCAGTCAATATACTATAAAAGGTCTAAACTTGCGTGACTAGCGAAATAAGTGATTAGAATGTATTAATTTGTTCCTGCAGCCTTTCAACTGCTGCCAGACAAGAATAAATATTTGTATTTATTGATGTGTATGTACCAATACTGAAAACAGCATATAGTGTTCAGCAAAATAGAAAAGTGGTCCCGAAAATAGCTTGAGAAATCTTTGCTACCAAAATGGAAATGACCTATTTTGTGTATTAATTAAAATCTGCAAGCTGTTCCTTTCTAAGCTCAAAAACATTGACTGAATCTAAAAATGGGAAAGTATACTTTAGATTACATTTGAAATCACAAAAAAGAAGAAACATTAAAGTGGTTCTATTAGCCTCCAATAAATCACATTCCTAGCTTTAAAATGTTAAAAAAAACATGTTCCTTTCATGCTAAAATATGTTTTTCCCACAGAATGAACATAACACGATATCAAGCCGGGTCTAAGTATTTATTTATATATAGTGCATGTTGTTTCTCGGTGCTCTCTTCCAGAAGGAAAAAAACTGTGGACTTTTTCACAAACACAAAATGAAAAAAATGAACACGGGAGGTTTACAACTTAATCACAATCAGTGGTCGAAGTGGAAATTTAGACATGGTCTTATGGTAAAAGTAACTGAATGGTTACAGGTTGCCTAGTCCCCAGAGCCTTATGGATTTTGACTTACTTGGATTAAATTTAATTAAGCTATAATTTTAGATGCTTTTTTTTAACACGATTTAGAAAATACAAATTCCTCCTCAAAACACCAATTAAACCACAGTTAAAACTATAAACCATAGATATATAGGGCCTGATTCTTTAAGGCAAGCACAACAAACCTAATTGCATTTTATTTTAAAATGCACATAAATCTGCATGTCTGTATTCAACAAGGAGCGGATCTGAATAAGCATCTCTTACTGAATATGGGTCTAGGTATGCTCTGCTCTAATGGACAACACACTGCAAGATACGTCCAATATATAGAATATAATCTCCCAAAAGAACACAGTTTTTTTTAAAAAAAATTTAATTAACGTCACCTTTTTTCCCCCTCATAAAATACATTTATAAGGATTATGACTATGGTTATGAATAACTATTGTACATACAATGCATTTTTACAGTTGCTTCTGATTGCTAACACACGTTCTAGCTTGCATTTGCGACCATCATTATTAGTATTCGGCACTTACACCCGACCTGTAGCTGGTGCAAGTGATATGACGGAAATACACATACCTTTGAGATGCCCCAAGTTTGAATTGTGTGTTGCTGCACACGCTGGAGTTTGGCATGCCCTTACTGTACATTGACTACAGGCATACAGCATTTCCCCTCCCCGTTCTACCCATGAAATTGCAGCCTGTCATAAGGTCCTTTGCACTCGAAGATGAATTGGCTGTTGCTGAATTCACTGGCGTATAATCCAGTTTCCGCAAAATATGTCATGTATCTGCACTTACATTCCTTAATGAATCAGGCCCAAAAAGTCTTTGAGAAAAGTCTTAAGTTTCTTTCTTACAGAGCCAGATTTCCTAGCGACAAATATGGAATTATGACTACGAATTCTGTCTCTGTGAGAAAGCAGCAAAAGATGTTTCACAAAAGACATTTAGGGGTCTATTTATTAAATCACCACATTTTTTTTTACTGAAAAAGATGTTTATTAGGTTGTGCAAAATATTTGTTGTGGGGTACAGGAAAAAAGAAGGGGGGGTATTGTATAGAGGGGAGGGTACAATGGGTATGGAACACAACAATATATCATTAAACACAGGTAGAATACAAGATCACTTCTCTGAAATAATCTAATACAGGTATAGCTAGTTGGCTACACATATTTAAAGGCAAAAACATGTACATAAATTACATTTGCTTTTGCAGTAAGATACCCAGAACATTGTGTCTCTGGTCCTAAATTCTGTAGACCTCTAAAATGAGAGACACTTAAGGGGACGGAGGGATCGGCAGTGACTATCTGGTGAGGGGTACGTGGCGGAGCACCCTCACCCTCAGTTACATAATCATGCCACCTGCACCATTTCACCAACGGAGATGTGGCAGAGGTGGAACATGGAACACCTAGGGTCTCCATCTCAAAGCTAAAGTTCACTTTTGCTATAGTCTTAGGCAATGTTGGCGGTAGCCTGTGCTATGGCAGCTCTGGTTGTGATGAGAACATGACCTATCACATATCTGTCCCAAGAAGGAATTGAGGGTGGATAATGGTGTAGTAAGGTGAGCTCCAGGGAGGGGTTGAGCCAACACGCAGGGGATACCAAAGGCGAACTTCTCTGAAGTAACATACTGTCTGTTCAAAAGCTTTACCAGCATTTCAGTGTGGTTGAGGCATTTAGACATTTTGAAGGAGTTTTGAAATATGCACTCCCACTTCTCTCCAGAGAACTCTATCTGAAGATCTGACTCCCATTAAAGTTGTACTTTGGATTTGGGAACGTCTACTTGCATAATTAAAATAGTGTATCATGTATTTATACTGGTTCTGTTACTGCCCTTTGTAAGATTCACGTGATATAATGTCGGAGGGAATCTTAAAGCAATGTCCTTGAGTGAAGGTACTGCAAGCCATTGCCTAATTTGTAAGAATTTGTAGAAGTCGCCTCTAGGCAGGTGATATTGCTCACTCAAGTGAGAAAAGAAGGAGAGAGTGCCTGATTCAAACAAATGACCCAATGTCAAATACCCCCTAGAGGCCCACCCTGAAAGGTTTAATTCTGGAATCTGTCTGGTAACCGCCTGTATTGAGACATTAGTTGTGGGGCGGGCAAATTTCTCAGGATCGCTACACAGTTGTCCCACACTATCAAGGCAGACCTTGTAAGAGCAGGCAGGTTGTGAGTCAGAGGTCTCCAATCCCGGGGAGCCCACATTAGATCAACCAGTGGAAAATCTGGATTACAAGCCTTCTCTTGGTCAACCCATGGCTTCCTTCCCTGTGGAAGAGACCAGTCACGCATCTGTGAAAGCATACAGGCTTCATGGTATCTCCACAGGTCAGGAAGAGCCAAACCACCCTGCATTTTCCTCCTAGTCAATCGTTGTAGAGCCATCCATTGGGGTTTAATCTTCCACACGTATGTCCTCATAACCTTAACTAATTTACTCATCAGGCGAGCTGGGAGTCGAAATGGGAGCATTCAAAACAAATACATCATCTTTGGGAGGAGCATCATTTTGAATGCCGAGATTCTACTCAGCCAGGAGACCTTGTAGCACATCCATGACTCTGGTAGAGTCAAGAGTTAGTCCATCAGGAGGGAGAAGTTTTTATCTATTAGTACATCTAGATATGGGGTTATCTGAATGCCCAAATATGATAGTTCTGTGGATTTCCAGGTATAGGTGTATTTGTCCTTCAGACCCCAGTGTCTCTTCAGGGAAAGGTTAATAGGAAGAGCCTCTTTTTTAGATGTGTTAATTTTGTATAGAGAAGCTTCGCTAAACAGTGCTAAAATTCTATGGATCACTGGCGATGAGGTCTCTGGGCTTGCAACAAATAACAGGACATCAGGTGCAAACAAGCAAAGTTTAAGGGCTACACCTCCTACAACCACTCCCTCACACTCCTGACTAAGCCTCACCCAATGGTTCAATTGCAAAGAGATATATGAGAAGGGAAAGGAGGCACCCTTAATGGGTACCATTGGAGATAGAAAAATTATTGGATAGAAACCCATCGATAAATACTCGCGCAGAGGGTTTAGTCTATAGTGCCAGTATGGCTCTCAGGATCTCCCCTGCCAGCCAAATTCACTCAAGAACCCGTGTCATATATACCCAGTGTAATCTGTCGAATGTTTTTTTCAGCGTCTGATGAAAGCAGGAGCATAGCGTTTTCCATTTGTGGATCTGTTCCATGCGATGGAAGATACGCCTTGAATTGACAGGGGCTTGTCTGCCTGTGACAAAACCCACTTGGTCTGGGTGAATAAGCGTGGGGATAACAGGGGAGAGCCTGTTGGCGATGAGTTTCGCAAAGATTTTTATGCCTGAATTTGATAGTGTTATTGGTCTATAGTTTTTACATTCTGTGGGGTCTCTTCCTGGCTTTGGGATTACTATAATATTAAATCACGACACATTTTCTCCATTGATTAGCAACCCTTATCTCTGCTTTTCGCAGTGATAAGATATGCATTTTTTGGATCAGTTTATGATCCTGGTTAAGCCAAGACAACACTTCTGATAAGAGGTTGTCCCAGCGAAAACTATATACACCAATGAGAATTTGCTAATCACAGTGGTGAAAGACTGAACTTCTGGGTCCTCTCCCTGCATACACGTGTTAATATGCTATTTCACGAGTGCGTTTTTTTCCTGCTTACATTCAGGGTGCAAAGCATTCATCTCTACATGAGCCCCTTAATATGCATTGCCATTATCATATTTTCACTGTTTCTTTTTTTACTTGCATTATAAATCATGTTTACAAATGAGGTCTGGTACCCGAGCACGAAGGATGGCATCATAGGAGATGTAGTTCACCTACTGCAGTTTTACTTAATGCTTCGTATACAACCTCTATTTGCAGTTGAGAAAAATGGATCTTCTTAATAGAATACAATTTGTTGCTCTATGGCATTCATAAATAGATAACAAACGTCTGAAAGGATAGACCAGGAGCGTTCCCTGAAATTATTTTCCATCCGAGACAGAATCATAACACGGCATGACAGCGCCTGACCTGTCTCCCAGCAATGAGAGGAGAAGGTTTTTAAGCAGAGTTCTGACACAGACTCAAGTGAGCAATTTTACAAAAAGCAGGCAAATGGTGCAATCCATTTACAGTATATAAACGAAGTAATATCACTCCTGTCAAGAACATCTTCACTCGGCTGACTTTCTGGCGGTGTGATTGTGCTCATATGTCTTTTGTCATAGACTTAAGTTTTCATGTTAACTGGAAATTTTCTAAAGTTAAACACATTGTGACAAAAGGCTTATAGTGCTTTTTGTGCATATATTAATAAACGTTTTATTAATATATTGAGGGGGGGGGAAGCAGGCAGTTTTAGAAAAGGCAGGGTTTGCTGCACAAGCAGTATTTGTATATTAAAGCTTAGAGAGAAAAGATCTATCAAAGAGCTATCAGCTAAAGGCCCTGGTCCTAACTTCTATGTATTGTGTAGCTCACAAGTTGCTCTTTCTAACACATATGAGGCACTTCCCACACATACCTTAGACAAGTGCTCTAGAGTGAACAACATGTGCATCATTGTAGTCAACACATTTTCTAAATCTGTCTGCAAATGTTGAAGATAAGTAATTAGCCACTTTGCTTTCAGAACAAAAACACATCACACAGCGCTCTGTCAGGAAAGTGGCTGATCGCACAGTCTTGGATGAGTGCAATCCAAGCAGGAAGCAGATAGTCTCTGTATCCTTGCATCATGCATACTGATAAAACGAGCTCAGGGAGTATATACAATATCTGATTTTAGCCAGTTATTGAAAAATCAGTACCTGAGCTGAAGTTGAACTGCTGTGTAAATATGCCAACATAAGCAACATTTTCTTAGGCGGGTTTATATTATATCACTGAAGGAAATAAAAGTGTCACTTCAGCCCACACTGATGTACTGATATCAGTCTGGAAATGCAGTCCAGTATAGTTCTCAGCATACCATTGCGCAAACGCTCTTATTGACTAAGGAGTGTTAAGTCTCAATGTGTCATTTACAGTGCATACATGCTAAGGCTTAGCACCAGTTAGTCAATGCTGAACCAGTTATATAGGGAACAACTCCTAGGCATGCATGGCCAGCACACATAAAGATATAGTGACATGGCTCCGCCTAAGTCATTTTGCGTGAATCATACTCACTAGAACATGCTCTCCAGCTTTTGAAGCTTATTAATTCAGATTGAATAAATCCAATGATATATATGACTAGGATCAACATAAAGTAATTTATCAGCCAAGATGACTATATAGAAATCATATTATTTAAATATACTTCTGGTGCTGTGAAGTGGGAGGGTGGTTATACAATGGTGGCAATTTACAGTAGCTGTATAAAATTCACACCTCCATATAAAAAAGTGGTCCAATGACCTTACACTACATAATAGTGCAATAAAAACTCCAGCACCACAGAAATGAAAATTATTATAAACATTTTAACCATTTTCCATATAATATTTAATAGGAATAAATAGATAGATTGAATGCATTATTCTAACTGTATTTTCACTCTTAGGCTGGCACAGTCACGATAGCCTATCAGGCTGGCACTGAATTGCAGCCTGTAGCATATGGTTTGAAATATCAATGCATGCTCGCCTTCACAAACCTTGTAAAAAGCTATTGCTCCTTCTTTTTCCTGCTCAGTCGATTGCAAGTTAAAGGCATTGGACAAAGACATGACACATTACAGACAAAGCACAAAACACAAAACCAACAATACAGGTACAAAAATATAATATACAAAAAAAAGCAGGAGATACTTGACTTGTGACTACAACACACAACATTAAATACAATTTATTTTCTTTACAGATCATTAGCAATTATTTTGGGTAAACCGGTGCTTTGCTACTAAGGTTCTACTGATTAATTTTTAATTCAATAATGCTTGTCTCTGTGTAATACCATCATTTTATAAGCTGATCAAATATTGATGTAAACGAATTACTAAATAAGGATTTGGCTAATGATCTCTAAATTTGATTTTGTAAAACACGAGTGATAAGGTATAAAGATTCTTACCTCTTTCCCTCCCATATTCTCAAACATTTTTTCCAGTTGAACTCTTAGTTGTTGGATGTTGTTCATTAGAATACAGGGCTAAAAATAAATAGTATACAGTAAATTTAATCATGCGACCAATAACATTTTATATATTTTCAAGCAAATTTCAAAATGGCTTTAACTACATCTAAAATTTTGTATAGTGAAAACATTGTGGAGGGATTAGGTTTTCTTAATAAAGATTGTGAGTGGGATATCCAATTCTTGCAAATAGCTAATGTGTGCAAAGTCTGATTATATAACAAGAGTTGTATAATTTACACAAAATATTACTAGGCATATATAAGGTATATTTCAAATGGTTACTGTATGGTGGCTGACCTTTGTAAATTCCAACATGTAATACATGTGAATAATATTTAGATACCATAGGGAGGGGGACACTAATGGTCAAAAGAAAAATAGATTTTTTTGTTTGCCAACTCCCTAATCCATTGGATGCCAAACTTTTTCAGTTCAAGGCACCCTTAGGGTTTCTATAATTTTTTCAAGGCACCCCTAAGCCAAAAATAATTACCAAGCAGTCCCCCCCCGCCTTGCTTACTAGTGGCCCTGGCCGAGGAACCCCTGTGAGATCTCCACGGCACCCCAGGGAGCCTAGGCGCATAGTTTGGGAACCACTGCCCTAAATGGAAGTTACCAGCCATGCTTATACATCTCATAACTTTTCCCATTCATTTCAATGTGCCCATACATTTCCATGGTGGAGTTTATTTTTGTTGATTTCCAAGTTCGATTTACTAAAATCGATCTTTCCTAGATTTCCCCGGTTTCTACTTATTACTGAGAAATGGGTGATTGTGGGTGATTATAGATGATTTAATAGAATTCAGCAATCAGGAAAACAACATGTAGATTACCAACCAAATGTGATTTTTATTACTTTGTGTACACATCAACCTTTAGTAGATTATCCCCTAAGGATGTTTTGACAAGCAGAGTAGATTATAATTGGTGCTTAAAACATGACAACATGTTTTACAATTAAGAAACCACTGAGAGAGTGCAAAAATGTATCTCATCTAATATGTGAAGCTCATTGATATTCATAAATATACATTATCAGCCTACTGCACTACATGATCACTTTGCTGACTGAAGAATATGTAAATCTAAATTGGGAATTTACAATTTAGAGTAAACAAGCTCTTAGCTGAGCTGCTGCAAAATATCTTAGTGATGGCATTAACAAAACTATGTACGTAATAGTTAAATACAATCCAGAATAGAAAGTATGCACAGTATAATGAAAGAACTGCAACCAGTTATCTCAGGGGATCATAAATCTTCCATTAGCCCCCAGTTCAGGCCTTTAGACAACCACCAAACCTCAGGCACTGAAAACTAATTAGTGGGAAACTTATCCTGACTATGAGGACAATGGAGCCAAACCATGTAACAATGCAAGAAGTATCCAACATTCAACTGGGACTTTTATCAGCATAGGATTGTACCGATGCACTTCCAGCAATACTGTGTATTTCATAAAATTTCAATGAATGCTAAGCCTCATACGACTGGCTTTTTTAAAAACACTAGTAAAATGCATGTCAATGCAACATGTGTTTGTTACTAGCATTTCTACTAGGATTTGGAACTCACTGTAAGCTTCCTAGGTGCTCTTTTCCCCAAGGGAAATACAAAACATAGAACAAGATGCTTTCTGAAAACAGGAAAGCAAATAGAATGTTACCCCAATGCTAGTAAAAATGGCAGTGTGTATGGTGACACTAGAAACTAGCTCTATTTTTACACTGAAATTTAAAGTTGATCTAGGACCTGCCTTACCCGAGGTATAAATCTGTCCCTATATTTTAAATTTACCTCCCTCTCCAACGCAAACTTGGTTTTGCCCAGGTGCAAAGTTACTGCTTTTTTTAGGCTTTGCAATCCTTAATGACTGAGACCCACTCTGTTCAACTAAAATTGAACGGTAGCTTTCAAAGTAATGCACTGAAATGCAAGATAAACATAGGTAAAGACTCAAATATGTATGGTCTCACTGGGTCTACACATCTATATATAGATAGAGCATGTTTATGTCAGACAAATGGCGTGATGTACCACACAAAGTGTATTCAGGTGTACCACAGTTACATACACAGTATATTGAGTGGATGGGTGTGTGGAAGTGCTCTAGGACTCTCGGAGCCCCTCCCCAGATGCCCCAGCACAGATCCTAATTACCCATTAGACAACCAAGGCTCCCACCTAGAGCCAGAAGGACCTGGGTTACTCAAACCATGTTTATATGTGTGTTTTATTTTTATTTTTAAAACAGAGGGAGTAAAGGGGCCCAAACCATGAAGAAATAATTAATTGTTTCTGCAACAAATATTGTTAGAAGTATTTAAGTATAATGAAGAGACATGTATAGAAAACTTAGGCAATCTGTGTCTTTTCAGCTGTTGTTCAATCACATCTCCCAGCATGCTTTGCCAGACATAGACATTAGTTCCACAAAAGGAATAAGATTACAGGGCCAGTTCCCATTTGGAAAGGGATGTCCCCAGATGTGTGCCTAGTTCAGTACAATTTCTACCTGCCTGCACCTTATCCAAGAGGAGTATTACCATTATACCATATTCTACCATTTATTTTTTTTAAACTGCAATGCTGTGAAACTCCCTTACACTATAATCTGATGGCCGCCACACCCTGGTTTTTTTGCAGTGGGGGTTATTTCTTGCTATCATATTACAGCAACCAAAAAATATACTTTGCAGGAAACCTTTATCCTTTTCACATTAATAACAATAACAATAATACTACTATCATGCAGCATTTATAGCTGTGCAACATTGAACATGAGACATAGGTTGAGATTGTACAACAGAAGATTAGCTGAAGGAAATATAGAGGAAAATCTCTTTCCATAGGCTTGGCAATCAGAGAAAGAAGGATACAGAAAACAAGCACCATCAGGAACGGGAAAACATGGGGGGAGACGTGGATAAAATAAAATTGTTTTAGAACTGATGAAGACTTAAGAAGGCTATAGAAGGTATTGTAAGGTAATGTAAGGTAGGCACGTTGTTGTTACACTTCTGCTGAACTCTGCTTTATCCAAAGAGAAGCCTGAACACACCAGAAGTATGATGTTACAGCAACCCCTAAATGTGCCTTAAATATGCCCTCAGCATATATAAGATTACCCATTTGAAACAAAGAGCGTTCCATTTCATCAAGAGATCATCTCTCCAATGACAGAAGATAAAAGCTGCGCTCGCCTCTCCACTCAGCACTACAAGTGGTTATATCTTGTTGCTGTCCTATTGTATATGTTGGCCTTTTACTAACAATAATGATAATGGCTTGACCAGATACTTGTATCTGAAAATTACGTGTGAATATGAGGTGGTGGAAAAAAATATATAAGTCTGGGATGCTGCACTATTTTCTGTTTCCATTCATGCTTGCATTGAGGACTCATCTACACTTTGTATTTAGTAATCCATCATTTATCGGTTTTGTGCAATTTAGCCCATGAAAGCAAATTTCTAATCTGTTGCTGTAATTTAGTTCAAATTTTGCAATGTTCATAAATTAGCTTTTTGGTGTGAATTGTGAGCCTGTATCTGTTTTGTATGCCAAATGTTGGTAAATTAGTCAACACACATGTATATAAATAAATGATGATGTTGATGATGTACAAGTTAACTTAGTAATGTGATGTTCGACATCCAATAACACATGTTCAGCTCTGTTAGGCTGGCCAGGCAAAGTACTGAATACATATAAATTTAGTACTTGTAAATATGCCTATATATGTGTATTAACAAGGGAGTCGATTGGTTAATCCTAATTTGGACATAACACCAACCAGTTTAAATGGCATAAAAGGCTGCAACAGACATTATTGGATAATTGAATCTTTAAATATTATCTGTCATAAAGCTAATATTTGCACACCAACAATTCTACGTTTTCTTTTATTATTGTGCACCAAAAGCTGTCTCTCCTCTGTGACATCACCCTGTGACATTAGCTGCCTGGTTCCATCAGCTAATGTTGGAATAATACTTGCTTACTTTATACTTTCGCTCCGGGAGATTCGTGCAATTCACATCACCACAGTCCACACAGCGCAATGCTGTGGTCTGCGTCATCGCTCAACCCATGCACTTATGATGATTTGATTGGCAATGATCTGCGTCATCACAAACCCATGCACTTCGGAAAAAAATTGTGCAGGTTCCTACTCTTCCGGGAGTCCAGGGAGACTCTCCGAAATTTGGGGATCTGCTAGTCAGAGCAATGGAAATAAACAATATTACTCCATAGGAGCTGGCATTTCTGTATTTTTTAAGCTGAAACTTACATGTAACAAACTGTGATGGCAAATATGTATATTTAGATCTAATTTATTTAATGAACCTCACATGTTCGAAAATTGCAATATCCTTTCACACAACAGGATAAACTGGCATCACTATATCTTATTGTACTCTACCACCATGGCAAGTTATATTCCCTTTGGAGCTCTAGTAAAGATTACCTATCTGGGGAACCTGTATGATCAATCATACTAATGAACAAATAGTAATCCCAAGGGTAGGTTAAGTGACAAAGATTGTAATGTGCACTTACTCATAGATCTTTGCAATTCATGAGACACCGCACACTTTCACTGCCCTTGAGAGCTCCCTTACTGCAAAATACTTTACATTGATGCTGTCATCGCTAAGTAAAATCATGCCCTTATGATCATATTGTTTGCTACTGAAACCGAATAGAGAATATCTTCTTGAGAAAAAGTATGGCTAAAGTGCTATTATTATAGCTTTTGAAGATGAACAATTTACCTGCAGCTGTTTTGAGAGCATTGCAGCCTTTTTTAAACTGTCACAGACTTAGGAAATGCTATTTATCCTTTAATCACATACATTAGTGCACATAACAAAGTAACCGTTGTGGTAAACTAAGGGATTGATTCATCAAGGGACGCATTCTGAGCGCAACCTGCGTTTAGTATTATACACACGTATTTCGGGTTTGCGTACTCACAAATTCATCACAGCACGGATCTCTAGATACTTGTGCTTTTGAAATCGGGGACAGATTTGCTGTGCTCTACCACACAACACGCTGCAGGATACGTCCAGTACGTATGTGGATTGGAAATTCGCAAAAAACGCACAGGAACAAAAAATATTGAATAACTGTCACCTGTTAATAATAATAATAATAATAATAATAATAATAATAATAATAATAATAAAGGCACTAATGACTAAACAGTAAAAAAAAAGTGGTGTTCCCCAATGCAATACATTTATTAGGATGTTGACTGAACCTAAAATACATTTTTAGAGTTGCTTGTGATGGCAAACAGATGCATACGAGACTGTCATCACTACTGATCAGGACTTAGACTAGCCCTTTAGCTGGAACAAGAGATACTGCAGAAAAACAAGTAACTTTGAGATGGCCAGAGCTGGATTCGGACATGGCTGAGCGTGCTTGAGTTTGGCACGTCCCTACTGTAAATTGACTATGGCAAAACGCCTTTTCCCTGCCCCGGTCATACCCAGAAATCGTAGGGCTTAGTAAGTTTCCTTTGCATTTGATGACGCAGTGGACAGGGCTGCGTTCATGGACGTATATCCTGGTACTGGGCATGTGCACAGTGATTTTGTTTATAATACGCTCAAAATCGGCAGATACATGCCTTGATGAATCAGGCCCTAAGTGTTTTACTAGTGCCTGCTGAAGTAGTCAGAAAAATTCTGCATGAAGTCAGTAGGTTCCATAGGCAAATCAGCTGCAGAATGCTATAATTCCTATGCCAATGGCCAATTATTAAAGATGTTTCCTGCTACTGATGGTCAACACATAGGAGAGACTTTATAAAATTATTGGGGGTACTCTCATTATACCACTCTGCATATGATTAAAAAATACTATACATAGACATGGTGAGAATGGCAGAACAAACATTGGGGGTGTTCAAAAACACCACTCACAGAGCTGGTGTGTATGTGTCAACATACACCCTCTACTTGTTTCCTAGGAAAATTGTGGTTTGTGAAAGGCTCTAAAACTACAAATTAAGCATATTGGTATAGTGATTAGCCTTGTTGCCTCACAATGCTAGTGCTTTGGGTTTAATTCTGACCAGGGTTCTATATGAGTGGAGTTTGTATAGACTCTGTATGTCCGCATGGGTTTTCTTCCAGGTGCTTCAGCTTTCTACCTCATTTTAAAAGACAGGCCTCCCTCACGGATCTCACCCACCTCAATATTGAAGTGGGCAGAGGCGAGGGATTGATGCCGTGATTGCATCATAATAGCCCCCAGCTGCAAATCAGGACATTTCACCAAACACAATCGCGTCACCACGCCTGAACTTGCCACCTTACATCCCCTCCGGGTGGTATGAAAAGTTGGCAAGTATGTTGTAAGTTTAATTGGTTTTTGAGAGGAGGTCTCTGCTCTGCACTTCTGAGACCAGAGTAGGGTCCTGAGGGTAAAGCAGGAGCCTCGGATGTGGGGGAGACCTGACATTGCCAGACCCCATGGCTGTGACATCCCCTGCACCCACAATTGTTCTGCCCTTGACTTGGGGTCCTGTCTTAGCTTCTGTGTGACATAAATGGGGTAGAGTATGATATCATTGAGACACGGTTAGGTCCGAAAAGGACTGAAAATATGAAGAAAGCAGAAAAGAGGTACTAGACACAACCCCCTAATTTGGGTCTTAGCCTGCACAGAGAAATATCATATAACTATATCTAGAATATGTATTGCCCTGTACTAAGCACAATTAACCAAATAACATTTTGGAGGTTAGAGTAAGGTTTCTGTTCACAGGTTAAAATGTGCAGGTACCTAGTAAACTACATTATGATTACAATAAAGTATAGCTTGTCTCTGAAAGGCCAACATAGGCAAAGTGGAACTGCCATACTGAAATAAATTGAGACTATTTTATTTTAATATCAAATAAGTATTTGCCTACTTGTCAATTGTTCTAATTTAAACAACTGAAGACTTCGTGCATGTGCCGTTGCACAGGTTTCTGCCTGCTTTTATGCTGAAGCGCACAAACTTTTGTGGCATGATGGTGTTTTTTTGAGGAAGACCTTGAAGGTTTAATATTTAAATGAACTGCAACCTTTAATTTTCCAAATATCTGTGTCTGTGCCTTATTTCAGGTTTATATTGTTACACACATTTAGCTAGGCTGGTATAGTGCCAAGTAAGAAAGATCTCACACTATTATTTTAATATTTCTGCCAAGCATTTATACCCATGAACGATGCAGGCAATATTGAAATTTACGAGAAGCAAAGCAAATCAACAAATTCTCAAAACATGACCATTCACTTTAAAATTACATTTTTTTATTACTATAAAGTAGAGATGGGCGGGCTCAGTTCCTCGAGATCCGAATCCTACCGAATTTAGCCTATCCGAGTACCGAGCCGAGCACGCTCGGTACTCTCCCGCCCAGTCGGATTCGAAATCGAGGCAAAACGTCATTGTGATGTATTCGTTTTTCTGAGCTCGGTTCTCGCGAGATTTGAAAAGCATAAATACCCGCCTACACAGCAATCCATCGCCATTTGACAGAGGGAGAGAGCAGGGTTAGGTCACACTGGCTATATCAGCGCAGGGACAGAGCAGTAATTGGACACATTATTGTTTCTATTCAATACCATTCTAATCTTAATACCAGTTGTTACAGCAGAAAGAGGAGAAGAGAGGAGGGTTTTTGTTCAGTTTCTGGCACTCCAAGTGCCCCCCATTCTTTTGCATAAATTTTTGCCTATTTGGCAGCAGTGTCAAAAAAATATATTTAGCACTCCCAAGTGCTTTTGGGGTGTCCCCATTCTTTTGCATAAAGTTTTCTGGCTGTCAAAGTCCTATTTGTCAGCAGTATCTAAAACAATTTGTAGCAGTACAAGTGCATTGGGCTCATAATGGATTCAAAGCAGTCCACATATGAGCAGAATGAGCAACCAGGTTCTGTCACCAGTCCTGATGGTAGTGTTCCCAGTACGTCATCTGGGAAAGGCGATGTCAAACTACACAGTCTTTTGAAATTAGTCAAAGAAACAAACACCCCAAAAAAATTTACTGTGTTGAAGCGAAAAAGAAGTGTAACTGAGGAAAAGTTAAGTGCCGATAAAAAAAAAATTGTCAACATGCCATTCTACACACGCAGTGGCAAAGAGAGAATGAGGCCTTCACCTTTCTCTACTAGTGGCAGATCACAAAATGTTACAGAGCCTACAAGTGGTGCACAACTACTGTTACGCGTCAAAGCCGAGCTGCAAGATAACAGTAAGGCATTAGAGGATAATGTTTGCTCTGAATCACAAATGACACCAATCCCTGTGGAGAGTCCATCCAACAGTGGCATGTCTAATCGTGAGCATTCTGTTAGTGTACCCATAAAGAAGGGGCCTTTCAGCAGTTCTGCTGATGTGTGCTAAGAGGATGAGGGGGAGATTTGGGTAGTCGACGAGGGCGCTGATGAGGACGCGGTTGATTGTGTAAGTCCTGCGCCAGTGGCAGCAGGGTGGCACCAGTGGCAGCAGTTCTGGCATGTGAGGTTCTGGCACCAATTTGCACTTTCCAAGCACAAGCAGAGATGACGCAGGTGGCAGACCACAATAGTTTGACATCTGGGCTGGTTTGAGGGATTTGACAAAAAAATGTGTGACCTTGCCCATAACTGCAACCAATCCTACTATTAACATGCAAAGGATGGTGGAGGGCCTAGCAGGGATTAAACTGTATTTTTTCTCATTTGCACTAATACGGTTTGGGTGTAATATACACCCAAAGTCGAGTGCTCAATTGATGAGTCATTGATGAAGAGGAAAACAAGCAGGCTTGTCTGTAAAATTTAGGTAACACCCAAAGAGAAGAGCTCCATTGCTCCATTGCTTATTGTAATTGCTGAAATAGAAATAATAGGGCTGACACTCTTTGTGTAAATCTGCAGTTACATTTTATTGTACCATAGCTCACTCAGAAACAGGAGAGGTGGCAGGGTTCAGTGCTAATCTTCCTCAAACAATACTAATTCATCCCACCATCATAGAAGTCTGTGTACTATGATGTAATTGCCAATAATGTCCTTTAAAATGGAATTAGTAGTTCATTTTAGGGCAGAGCTGTCACGATTTTTGGCCAATTCTTTTACAGCAGAGAAAATATCTAAATGTTGTGCGAAATCATCTGCATCACCACTGGGTGTCTTGGGAAAGCAATTTTTTGTACAACAAGCAGTTGCCTGAGAAACTGAAGGAGAAGACATATCAACAAGATGTCGATAGGTCTTGGATCCTTGCGAAGCAAATTAAGTATTTCGTCCACAATTAAAATATAGTTAGCACATTTACTTTGTTTTATGTCACACGTTAAATTTCTGTAGCTCCTTGTGAAAATGTATTATTAAGGCAATCACTTGACTCAAACTAACCGTGTCTGCACTCTCTTCACAGGTGACTACTTCACTGGACTAAAGTACATTCCCCTCATATGCTAGTCTTCTTGCAGCTGCTGCATTCTCCTACATGCTGTTGCAGAAAACTGAAATTGCCCCTAAATTTTTCCGGACACAAACAGCATCCCCTGCATGTCATTTTTTAAAAGTTCTGTAACACCAAGTTGATTGTGTGTGCAAAACAGGAAATGTGATGGAATTTAACCCCGCTGTAATGCTTGAACAATATTTTGGTCGTCATCAGAAATTACATATCCTCAGGAGAGTCCAAACAGGATTAGCCATCTTTCAATAACATCCCTTAGTTTTTGGAACAGATTGTCAGCTGTATGCCTCTTACTGAAGCCACTGATACACAGAGTAGCCTACTTCTCAAAAATGTGACGTACTTGGGTACATGCTGCTGCTGTCCATGCTGGTGAAGGCGAATGACCAACCCAATGGCCTGTCACAGTCATATAATCTATACTTTGCCCAGTTCCGCTTGCCCACATATCTGTGGTTAAGTGTACAGTGGGTAGAATGTCATTTTGTAGCCCAATGATTAAATTTTTAAGAACTTTCAGGTAGAGGTGAGGAATAGCTTTTCGAGAAAAATGGGGTTATCATGGAATTTGGTAATAGGGACAGAACACCTCAATTAACTGTCTTAAACCAGCTGCATTAATAATGGACATTGGACGCAGATCTAATACTAGCATAGTCCTTATGGCGTCTGTGATCCACTTTGCGACTGGGTGACAGATTTCATACTTGCTTCCTCTTGCAAAGGATTGTTTAACTGTAAATTATTGGTTATGGGGATATTGATGATGAAGGTGTTCGGGGGGGGGTAGATTGCAGGTGCTGGGATGTAGATGAGAGAAGGGAGGCAGATGATACTGGACTGCTTCTGATTTTCCCAACAGCTTTCCAAGAACTCGCTGAAAAATGACGTAACATGGATGAGGATCCCAGATGGTTAAGGTCCCTACCTCTACTGAGTGTGGCTTTAAACACGCTACAAATGGCTAGACAACTGTTATCAGGATTTCTGTAAAAATAATTCAACACTTAAGAGGTGGATTTTTGGTCTTATGCCCAGGCATGACAATGGCCTTTTTCTTATCACTGGCAAGAAATGCAGCAATTTTTCTTTGAAAGTGTATGAAAATCATATTGTGACCTAGGAGGTGGGCAAAATTGAATGTAAATGACTGGAAATTAGTGTTAGTGAGGTTAATAATAATGTAGGTACAAAATAATACCTAAATTATGTTAATTTAGGCAAAAAAAAGTAATTTTTTAAAAAAATAGCAAAACAAAACCAAACAAAACCAAAACCAAAACCAAAACACACAATGGCGGTTTGGCAAAACCAAAACCAAAACCAAAACATGGGGGTCAGTGAGCATCTCTACTATAGAGCACAGATAAAGCACATTTACCAGACTTTAAGAATGAACATTGAAATGGATGTCCTGGCACAAGTTTACTTCTGAGGGAGAAGGCTCTAGGCCAGGCCTGTCCAACGTGCGGCCCTCCAGATGTTGTGAAACTACAAGTCCCAGCATGCCCTTCTAGCTATCAACAGGTTGTCTACTAGCAAAGCATGCTGGGGCTTGAAGTTTCACAACACCTGGAGGGCCGCAGGTTGGACAGGCCTGCTCTAGGCTTTTACCGCCCTCAGCGACATCCGATTCCTCCACCCTGGCTCCAGTAGCGTCCTCCCTACTGCCTCACTAAAACACCCACTATTCGTTTTGCTTCAGTTCCCGATCTGTGCCCCTGGTAATAATGTCAATTGATGCACATTATATTGTCTGCTCCCCACTATGCACCCCTCCATTTTCTCCCCTTCATTTTATTTTGTACCCCTCTACCTACCTTTAACCCTTTAATAAAAATAATAATGTTAAAGAATGAAAATTAAAAATGTAACATTCTTGTGAATGAATACTGTAGAACAAAACCCTAAAATAGCATGACATATTAGAATTTCCTTTCAAACTGTGAACATGCCCTTATATTTGAAACCTCCAATATATACAGAACATTTCTGTTACCTAAAACATGCAAGCCGCTATCTCAGGCTCCTGCACTGTCCCACAGTGATGCGAGAGACTCCATCCGTCAAGCAACATTTAAACATGGAAGTAAAGCTACACTGAACAGATTTAATCTCGTACACATGGGCAATCATTTTAAGTTTAATATGAGATCTTAAAGCTGATTACAAAGAGTTTTGACACTGTTAGTAGAAAAACTGAAAGAAAAAGAAGATGTAAACACACAATTTCTGGTAAACATTAGCTATGCTTCGTGTTCATTTCGACAGTGCATGCAGGGTTCATAATCATTAATGCTCAGTAATATACAATAGAGATCTATGGGAACACTCATTAAATACATAGTGCACTATGCTCCAGGGAAGGTTAAGACATTTTAATGAACATATTTCTAACACAATGTTACAGCACAGTAAAGAACAAGGTTCAAGAACTTTCACCTAGTGTTGTTTTTCAAAGTTTGTGTGCACAAACCCATATATGACTATAACACCTTGAATATTACAGGCATATTGATTATTTCAGTAACATGTTATATCATTAAAATAAATTCAAGTGTATAAAACACTAAGGGGCATATTCAATTAGAATTCAAACCCACGATTACGCGCAGCTAAGCATGTAAAGTATCATTAAGGTACCGAAACATCGTGGATTTCCGTGATGTTGCGGTACCGGGACCCATACAGCCGTGCATAATCGCGGGCGCAAATCCTAATTGATTATGCCCCTAAAACTTATACCATGTGTATTTATATTACTACAAGTACCCTGGCATGTTTTGCAATATCAAATGATTTCAAGTAAAAATCCATGCAGCTGATATGTTTACAATCTGGCCATATTGCATTAAATCACATTTTCCTAAAGCTAACACTGCTCTACACTACACACTTGCATTATTCTACACTGTGCACTAGCATTACTCTACACTACACACTAGCATTATTCTACACTGCACACTAGCAATACTCTACACTGCACACTAGCATTATTCTACACTGCACACTAGCATTATTCTACACTGTGCACTAGCATTATTCTACACTGCACACTAGCAATACTCTACACTGCACACTAGCATTACTCTACACTGCACACTAGCATTATTCTACACTGTGCACTAAAACATTGATTTACACGGCATGCTAACATTGCTTTACACTGCACACTAAAATTCCTTTACACTGTACACTAGCACTTCTCTACACTGCACACTAACGTTGGATAAATACATTTGCAAGTCCATTTGCACCCAGCATGAAATAGCGATAAAGCTTCTATTTCCCCTATTTGTCAACAGCCATGTCGCCCACAGCAACACAAAATATGAAGTAAACATTTCAACAGGGGCCTTTCACCTACACTGTGATTATAATGCTTTTTAGCTTTGTAAATAAGAACTACAAAAATACAGCACTTACTACTTACCACATTTTCTTTTCCACAATACGAATGGAAATCATTGGATATAATTGCAGCATATTGAAGAAGCACTTTGTTCATGGTCTAAAATGAAAGGATATGTAATTGTAATAGAATAACAGAATGTACATTCTGCGCTGTTGTTTGCCTACTACTCACTAAAATCACACAGTACCCATCTTTCATGTTTAGATTCAAGCTAACTTCATCTTAAGATGAGAAAAACAATATTATGAACCTAATAAATATCACATAATATTTATACAATTTGGAACCTACCACTTTAGTGCTGAAAGTTAGACTTAAACATAAAGTTAATGAGTCATAGCATATATGTGAACACAGCCTTTCAGTTGTATATGAGTGTAAAAATGAAATACAGTAATGTAAAGTAAGACAGTATAACAAAATATTAAGAGGCCAGGCAGCACAAAGCAATGAAATGGAAATTAAGGGTATAATATTTACCCCATACTGCCTCAACACTGTTTAGCTAGAAATTACTTTATTTCACATGGGTTAAAATATATTGGATATATATTATGTGCATTGTGTGACATACTTGCATAAATGATTTAGATAGAAATCTAGTGTCCAGATTAGAAAAGGGACATATTATCTGGAAGGGTTGGGCTTCCTATTTATAGAATATATATATATATATATATATATATATATATATATATATATATATATATATATATATATATGCACACATACATATATATATATATATATATATATATATATATATATATATATATATATATATAACACTGCTCCTCACCTTTATAACACCTCTGTACATCTCCACTAGAGGGCAGTGTTGCTATATGTACAGCGATGCACCCTGCCTGTATCACATATTGTTAGTTTACAATATCACCATCATCATAATCATGTTATTTATATAGTGCCTCTAATTCCGCAGCGCTGTATAGAGAAGCCATTTACATCAGTCCCTGCCCCATTGGAGCTTACAGTCTAAATTCCCTAACATACATACACACACACACATACACACATACACACACACACAGACAGACCGAGAGAAAGACTAGAGTCAATTATGGTTCTCTGCTGTTCTCTATCTATACCACTTCTCTTGGAAATCTAATAAGTTCTTTTGGATTTCAGTATCATCTCTTTGCGGATGATACCCAAATTTATCTATCCTCTCCTGATCTCTCGACATCTGTGTTGTCCCGCAGGGCCGTAACGAAGGTGGTGCGGGCGGTGCCGTCGCCCAGGGCGCAAGGCCAAGGGGGCGCAGCAGCCGCCCGCTACCTGCCCCAATCCCATAATGTGACCCCCCCGGCCGCACTGTGTAATAAGAGGCAGTGACCGGTCAGTGACAGCTGGATGTCTGTCTCCCGTGTTCTCCTCCACTCATCATCACTTCGCAGAGTAACTAGGTTTGGTCCGCTCCGGCCGCTGTAGCCGGTTGCTATGGAGACGCGGACTCCGGAAGTGCTGCCTGCAGTCAGTGTGAAGGGGATCAGCGCGGACTGCGGAGTACATACAGGACTCTGGAGCCGCTGGTTGTGGAGGGGGGACGAGCTGCCGGGATGCTGGCGCCGTTCCACTGCGGAACTTATCTCTCAGTACTTACTTCAGTAAGAGAAAGACTCCTCCGAATACATTAATGTTTAACCACGCAGCTTCGGCCTCCCTGTCTGCCGCTGACGATAATGTGCTGACGCCAGATGATGTGGCTCATTATCTAGAACTTAGTGAACGAGGAGACAACACCAGGTGAGAGCACAGAATATACTGTACCTCCGTCTCTAATATACAGAACTAGGGTACAGGCCGTATAAGGGGACAGAAACTCCCAGGTGGTTTCTAATATCGTTTTATAGTTTACAGTAACGGCGACATTATTACTAATAATATACAAGTTTACATTTTCAACAAAACAAGTTGTGTGATGTACTTTCACTGGCAAGGATGATATAACATAACACTTCACAGCAGGTCACATCATCTCTCTCTCTCTATTATATGAAGTAAATTCATAATATTAAAAGGATTTCAACCCCCCTTAAAATCATGCCCACTACAGTTTATGTAATTAAGTCTTTCTGCCATTTCATCTTGGATGTCCTCTCGCCAACTCAAACTTAATCTTTCTAAAACAGAGTTAACAATATTCCCACCCACAAGAGCATACCTGACATTTCTATCTCTGTTGATAACATGACCATAAATCCCACCCCACAAGCTCGCTGCCTAGGTGTAATCCTGAACTCACACCTATCCTTTGTTCCCCACATTGACTCTATATCTAAATCATGTTACATACATCTAAAAAACATTTCCAGAATTCGCACATATCTCACACAAGACACTGCAAAAACCTTTATTCATGCACTTATCATCCCCCGCATTGACTATTGCAATTCCCTCCTTACTGGTCTTCCCCAAAACAGACTCAAACCCCTACAATCTATTTTGCACACAGCGGCAAGATTGATTTTCCTTGCAAATCGCTATTCCTCTGCTGAATCACTCTGTATGTCTCTACACTGGTTGCCTGTTTTCTACCGAATCCAATATAAAATACTTTTACTAACCTACAAGGCCATCAACAAAGCTGCACCAACATAAATCTCCTCTCTTGCCTCAAAAAAATCTTCCAAATCGGCAACTCCGTTCTGCACAAGATCTGCGTCTCTCATCCACCCTCATTACATCCTCCCATTTCATTTTTTTTGGGCTGCAACCACTCTATGGGATTCTCTCCCTTGCACAATAAGACTCTCCTCTGGTCTACAAACTTTCAAGCGTTCTATGAAAACCCACCTCTTCAGACAAGCTTATAATATTCCTCAACCACCCTCTTAATCTCACTACATTGTCCTATTACCACCCGTTACACAATTTCACACAAGACAACTACCCCTTGACCAACATTGTTGTGTGACAGGATCTTTTAGCTTATGAGTCACTTTTACCTTTGCAGTCTGGCTGGGCCGAAATGCAAAATGTAGACTTAACCTCATGTATCAAACTTCCATTGCCCCATAGATTGTAAGCTTGCGAGCAGGGCCTTCTCACTTCTTTGTCTGTTTTACCCAGTTTGTTTATTAGTTTACTGTGTTTGTCCCCAATTGTAAAGCACTACGGAATATGCTGGCGCTATATAAATAAATGATGATGATGATGATTATGATGATAGCAGCCAATTAACCTACTAGTATGTTTTTGGAGTATAGCAGGAAAATTTAAGTTATCAGTGTTTGTGTGAAGCAGCTAATAAATGTGTCTTTATTTTAGACCTATGATTAAATATACAATGTAACCTGTTTAGGGAAGTCACATGTCTAGTCAGCATGGCTAATATATTCATTCTGAAAGCAGAATGCTTGCTGTATTTTCCTAAGAAGTGGCCATTATCTCTGTTAATATCAGTTTACAGCAAATCTCCCACACACATACCTATGCACATATGCACCACACATACATCACTGTACATCTTCCACATGCACCTTGGTACATCTACACCACAAACATCTACACCCCACACACCTCCACACATCTCCTCCACGCACACCTCGCACATCACCCCCACAAACACCTCTGCACATCACCCCCACACACACCTCCGCACATCTCCTCCACACACACCTGCGCACATCACCCCCACAAACACCTCTGCACATCACCACCACACACACCTCCGCACATCACCCCTACATGCACCTCTGTACATCTCCCCCACATACCTCCGCACATCACCCCTACATGCACCTCTGTACATCTCCCCCACAAATCTCTGCACATCTCCCCTACGCACACCTCCACACATCTGCTCCACGCCTCCGCACATCATCCCACACATCTACACCCCACAAACACCTCCGCACATCACCCCCACACACACCTCAGCACATCACCCCAACACGCACCTCCGCACATCACCCCCACACATCTACATCCTACAAACACCTCCGCACATCTCCCCCCACGCACACCTCCATACATATCCCCACACACACACCTCCGCACACCAACCCCACACATCTACACCACACACACATCTCTGCACATCTCCCCCACACACACCTCCAAACATCTGCCCCACGCCTCCGCACATCTACACCCCATAAACATATCCGCACATCGCCCCCACACACACCTCAGCATGCACCTCCGCACCTCACCCCCACACGCACCTCCGCACATCTCCCCCACACACACCTCCACACATCTCCCCCACACATCTACATCCCACAAACACCTCCGCACATCACCCCCACACATCTACACCCCACAAACACCTCCGCACATCTCCCTCACACACACACTTCCGCACATCTCCACGCACACCTCTGCACATCTACACCCCACAAACACCTCAGCACATCACCCCCACACACACTTCCGCACATAACCCCCCCACACACCTCCGCACATCTCCCCCACACACACCTCCGCACACCAACCCCACACATCTACACCCCACACACATCTCTGCACATCTCCCCCACGTACACCTCCACACATCTGCCCCACGCCTCCGCACATCACCCCCACACATCTACACCCCACAAACACCTCCGCAAATCTCCTCCACACACACATCCGCACATCTCCTCCACACACACCTCTGCACATCTACACCCTACAAAGACCTCCGCACATCACCCCCACACACACACCTCCGCACAACAACCCCACACACATCTCTGCACATCTCCCCTTCGTACACCTCCACACATCTGCCCCATGCCTCTGTACATCACCCCCACGCACACCTCCACACATCATCCCCAAACAGCTACACCACAGAGCTCAGCACTTCACCCATACACAGTTACACTACACACCTCCGCACATCACCCCCACACATCTCCACCACGCACCTCCGCACATCACCCTAACACATCTACACCACGCAGGTCTGCACATCACCCCAACACATCTACACCACACACCTCCACAAATTTGTAAAATATTTAAAAAATTACTCTTTTATTTACTTCTATTACTATTCCTACTGACTAGATTTTATTCATTTCTTCAGCTTCCTATGTTTGGTTTATTTTATACTTGCCAACTTATGGCAGTCGGCGTCCGGGAGCTGCTGGGGGGGAGGTAGGCGTGCTGGGTTCAGAAAATAGCCTAATTTTGGGGCCAAATGCCACGATTCTCAGGGAATCACATTATTTTAGATCTAATTCTGCCCACTTCACTAGGAAGTGGGCAGATGCGGGAGGCTGCCATACTCTCCCAGGAGTCAGGGAGTCTCCGGGACATTCCGGGAGAATTGGCAAGTATGGTTTATTTACATTTCTTGTGTGGCAGTTACCATTTATAATGAGCTTTGCTATTCCAAATTGACTCGATTCTTTATCCATTCGTTAGGTCCAACATGATCTTACTCTTATTTTTTTCTATTGCTTCACTGCGGAAGTCAATAAGACCAAAGTGACAGTAAAGTAAGTAAATCTCACTGGACTGATCAGTAAGTGTTCTCAGATGTGGTCTCTGCCACACATACCAGAGAGCTGTACACACACCATGAACAGATCATTAAAGTGTTCAGCTTTCTCAGCATTTCAAGTACCAGTAATCTCTGTAGTGTACCCAACTCAATGGAGGTGGTCCATTAGATTATTCTTTAGCCAGATGGATAAATACCCTGCAGCATGTGCAATGCCTTAGTCATAGATGTCTTAAATGATGGAAAAAGTTTAAATTGTACCAATAAAAGTTTTATATATTTTGTACCTTCATTTTATTATATCTAATTTTCCAATATCAATATAAGGGGCAATATACTAAACATTCCAATTATTTATATGGTATTCCTTTATGTATTTATCTATTTTTAATATATACGAACAATTATGTATTTCATAACTAAAACATTGGGAGTGTGTGGTCCACTTGACTAGAAGCTATTTCCTATGTTATATCTTCTTTGAAGTGGTTCTGATGTAACCTGTATGCTGCATTCACAGGACATGTATAGCTGGGAAATGTAAAATAGGATGGTGATATTTTATAATACATTTACAGTCATGAGGTTCCTAACTGGTCATGTTATAATCATCTGAATAAGGTTTTTGGATAATTTATGATGGTAGACTTATGTCTCAGGGGCAGATTCAATTCTCTATGTTGTTCTTTAGAACAACGGGGCCACGGGATTGGTAAGAAAATTTTCGCTGATTTTTACTCATGGCTCATAGAGCTGCGAGCAAAAATCAATGGAGCGATTACCATAGTAACGGTAATTATTCGCACCCGCATTGGATAGAACAACGCAGGGAATTGAAACTGCCCCTTAAATTAGCCGTGATGTTTCGAAAAACATCACGGCCGCACATTTTTATCAAAATTATCTCTCTTTTTTGTTTGCACCTCTATGGGGTGAGAGCAAAAGTGAGCGTTATTTCTGTAAAAAAATCTGTGTGAGGTGTCTCACGGCCGTTTCCGGAGGCACCTCGCGTGGATTATTTTGGAATTTAATCTGCCCCTTAATATCTTAATGAGGAATGTGAGGACAACACTGGTCAAATTGGATGTAATTACAAGGAAATGATTCTGCATCTGCAATATGCTGCTCCTTCAGGAAACAGATTTAAAAATGTCACACTAACCTAGAAGGAAGATATATCTGAAATCTGGTGCATTCTTCTGTTACAGCAAAATATTGAAAACATTTGATGAATTGCTATGGGTAACACCGCTTTATTGCACCACTTTTCAGAAATGATCCCATTTTGTTTACAGTGGGCTGCATGTATCCAAACATTGGTTCATTCTCAGCCTTTTGCTGGTATTTCAGTGATTTGTTAATAGGCACGAGTCTTCAGTGCTAATTTAATTATTGCTTTGTAAATATTTTAGTACACTGTCCTGTGAATAATAAGGATTTAGGAGACAAAACATATAATTGTGCTAATTTAGCCATCTCTATGCTACAAGAAATCCACATACACATAAAAGCGAGTTACCTTTGCAAATCTCCTCATTGAATGAGAGAGAGCTTCTGGATTAGGGCACTCCAATTTCTTGATAATCTCAAAGCTTTGATTTAATTGTGTGAAGATATCAACAACTGAGCAGGAAAACAAGGCATGTTCAGAGGTTGCCTGGAACTGAGGAATACAAGAGTCAGACCTGAGAAACGGTTTCTTAAATTACAATGAACAATAGGATTGCAACCTCACATCTCTACTATGCACTTATTTTTCGGAAACATAGCTCTTTGTTCGCTTAAATTAGTTATCCATCAAATAAATAAGAATCAAAAAATAGAATAGAGCTGTTATCGGCATCCACCAAGAAGAGAATGAAAGATCCTCTACTTTTATGTGCCACTTCCATAAAATATAACATGTCCTGCAATTATGCTCTCAACTTACTCCATCTTTTTTATCTCTTCCTAGAGCTCCATGGAGAAATTCCATTGACACGTCTTCATTTTCATCCAACCACTGAATAACAAAAGGCTCAAACCACCTAGAAGATTGAGAACATTTTGTATGAAATACAATCTAGATGTTATTTAATAATGTCAGTATATGCCGGAGCATTATACATTTCTATTTCCACAGATGCACCTATTTGTCAGCCTCACATATAGCAGAGCATGGCCAACGTGCACTTTTATTTAGGATTTCGGAACTTCCTCTGTAACAGCACTCTGGGTGACCTTTTGTGGTTTTGTAGGTCTGGCTGGAAGAGTAAACACCTTAATGTCCAATGACCATTTTAGCTCTTCATTAAGTTAAACTTTTTAATTTTTCGACAAAACTAGAGTTAATTTAGCCTTCTTTAATCTTAAATTAATCATGACCAAGAGGACACATCAACACTGTTATTATTACGTTTGCCACTTTTATATGTTAGAATGCTTTCATTGCACTGTCCAAAGTGTGTCTAGTAATGTGCATTCATATATATGGTATGCCTGAAAGGTGCAGCAGCAGGGGTACAACTAGAAATGTCTGGGCTCCGTTGCAAAATTGTGTCTACTCCATCTTTAGTGAGTATCCAATTGTGCAGAGTACCTATTGTATTAGTAGGCATCTGACCCATTAGTCTGAATTATATAGACACTATAATTTCCCATGTCATATAAATGCATGGGGACAATTGGTATGAAGCCAAATTATTTTTACTCTTTACTTCCCTGCTCCAATCCCAAGGTCCTGAGACATACTCAGAAACTCATTACACACATTCTTAGTGCAGCCAGTTGTCAAATTGCCCATCTTCTGGAAAAATTCAGACCCGCCTCCTCTCCCATATATCATTAACCACATATGGCAGGTTTATCACATGGAAAATATTACCAGTATTCTCCGCCATACTTCTATCCAATTCAATAGTGTCTGGAGTCACTGGACTGAGTACTATGAGACCTCTCCTCCTCTGGCTTACTGAGGCCCCTTGCCTTTTCCTATTTCTTTTCATTATATTCCACTCTACAACTTCTTTACCCCTCTCCTTAAGCTATTGACTTCCATTCCCTCCCTTCTCTCTCTCTCTTTACACTTCACTTGCATTGCGATTAGCTGATCTCAGTTATATGTTTTTGATACTTCTTGGAAACTGATTTTGAACTGACTCATACAATATGTAAGTTTCCCTCCCTTTGTTTTTCTTCTGGAAAAATAATAAAATAATAAAATGTTTATTCCAAACAAAAAAGATTGTATTGTAATGTACATTTTGTTCTCCAGGACAGGGCCCCATGTGCTGCCCCAATCACGGCTAGAACTTTACTACTGTGCAAAAGGCATCCCTTTAGAAGAATAGTCTAATGCATCAGAGAACAGACAAAAATCAAATTCTGGCTAAAACAGCAGTGCTCATCCCCACTTCTGAGCAGGGCACACCCCACAGAACTGCCGTCTCTACTCCTTGGGGTAAATTTATCAAGCTGCGGGTTTGAAAAAGTGGAGATGTTGCCTATAGCAACCAATCAGATTCTAGCTGTCATTTTGTAGAATGTACTAAATAAATGAAACCTAGAATCTGATTGGTTGCTATAGGCAACATCTCCACTTTTTCAAACCCACAGCTTGATAAAATTACCCCCTTGACTCTTGTTTATAATAACCTCAGACCACAAAATGAAATTGTACTTTATCACGTGTGAATGCGCCTTACACTATGCAAGGAACACCCAATCTATCCTGGTCCTTTCATCCGAGGATGGAATATTTGGCACCCCTGCATACACATTATTATATCTAAAACCTATGCAAGCTGTGCAAAATCGTGTACAGTTGTGTAAAAACAGGAGCAATATCCTTTGCTCAGAGGCAGGTGTAATTTTGCACTTTTGTAAATGACCCTTTCTGTGAAGCAGCTATCACTAATTCCTGGCGTAATCAATTTACTGTCATTCTGCATTCTTTGTACTAATTCTATCATATAAATAACACACACAGTCGTAGGTCACATCACTGGTGCTTTAACGTTTCCAATGTAAGGGTTTAGATGCTAAGAGGCCCAAGATGAATTTCAAACTATTAATCACCACAGGCACAAAGAAATGTGATTTGATTCTATGTTATTGGTCTCTTGTTCCTTTTTCCCAACCTTGATAAGTACCAGGGAATAGATAACTAGGCTTCCTTTGGTTAAAGTGTTCTTTGGTTTTTGGAAACTTAATAAAGCAAGAGTATTTTTATGTTGGCTAAAACATTATACTTCTCATGTGATATGACTAAATGACATGCATATTGTGATCTGTGCAACATGTCGGCTAATCTCTTTTGAATTACCTATGTAGTTCTTACTGCATATTTACTACTATTGGGTGTTGCTATTTAAATTGAACGTAACTAGTTATGCATATACGACTCTGATTTTTGACTGTTAATGTAATATCTAAAGGCTTCAGCAAACTAATTCTCATCTCACAGTACTTATCTCAATAAACTGATATTACTGCAATGATTAAATACAAAATGTGTTTATATGTTTTGTGTTGAAACACAATACAATAAAGCATTCAGATTTATTCAGTGTCATGTACCTTATCACAATAACCGTCTGCCCACACTGCCTAGACAAAGACATCTATACAGAGTGTGTAACATTTATTCAATGGCAATTTGATTATGTATAAAAAAAACAGTGGATAACTATTTCTATGACATTCTGAGCGTTTGTACATTAACACAGTTTTTTGCATTAACTGAATTATTATCTTTATGAGTTTGTGATGCACATTCTCACAATCTTGGCATTTGAACAATGTACTCAAATTGGTTTTACTGTATTTTGTATTGTAATTTGTGATATCAATAATATATATTACAAATCAATAGTGATTGTCACAGTACATATTATGAGTACTTTCTATATTACATTTGGCTGTTAATATGCTATGCTTTAAACCAGAGAGCTACATTAATATGTGGCCAGCACATAGTAACACTGTTAGGGGAATATGCACCAAACCATACCGTAATGGGTTCCCTATATGTATATATTATCTAATGTTTGCTATTTCATGCTATAGGAAAATAAATGCCATATAAAACAGAAAACATTGAAGCCCATTTTTAGCACAAAAACAGTTTTTAAATAATTTTGTTTTATTTATGCGCAACGAAACTATCAAATAATTTTTTCACTGAGTCAGTCTTAATTCTATATTGTTATTACCTATTTTTACATTTTCAATGAAGGCAGATAAAACTGAAAGAGCAAAGAAGAAAACAGTAAAAATGTCACTTTTCAGGCTTCTGTTGTTGGCTGCACCGCGTTACATCCGAGAGCTTATGTTGGATTCATTGATCCCTTTCCTAAAGCACTGCCTTGCATCCAAACACTGCAGACCATTCCCTATGGATGCCTGTGTACAGAGGGTGAACCTACAATAGGGATCAATGATCCCTTTGGAGGGTTCACATAAATGTTTTAACTCACTGTGGTACTGCATATCTTGGGTGTCTGAAAAGTGCCTGTGCTTATAAGGCTACATAAACAAAACAATCAAAATAGGAAAGAACACCATTTTTATATAATAAAACAATTAGGAAAAACAATTTGAATAATATCAAAGTGTACAGACCAGTGTCCCCTGTCCTAGAATCCAAGACAAAATTGCCCATTTACCGGTGTTAAGTCTTGCACTAAGATATATTAAGCACTCTGATATGAAGACTGAGCTTTATCAGAAAGAACATGGCCACATCCTGTGGTCATAACCCACAAGCCCTAATTAGAATGAGAAAGCTATCATTTATAACCTTTCATCCATTTATCTGTCTTCAGTTGTAATAATTTAATTTAGAAATGCAGAAATTAGACTTACAGAGAATATTCCGGGACAGTATCCTTGAATGCAGGAAGTTCTCGAACATATTCATTATAAAACCATTTTACTTTGAAGTGCAAATTCATATAATCTGTACTCTTGCATAGACGGTGCTTTTCATGTTCTGTAATAGAAAGATTTAAACACTCTATTGTACTTCCAGGGTAACAGTACATTGTAGCAATTTCATTGTTGGGATTATAGGGAAAATGTATACAAGGGAATTTTTTGTGATATGTTAAGAGCATTCATGATCTGCAACTAAAATACCATCATCAGTATAGTGTAGGAAAACTCTAATAGTAACTGAAACAAACCTGAAATTAAACATTTTTTAGACTGGTCACCCACTGGCTTTACTTTAAATGCAGTAATTCTTCCAGTTCAGTTTCTTGGGGTTACAGATTTAGTTCCAATAAACGTGTTCTGGATTTTTTGTTTCCATTTAAACAACACATGAAAAGATGCAAGAGAAACTTAGGGACTTATTTGGTTAAGACACACTTCTTCATACTGTGTATGCACACCAAAATGCATATGCATACAGCTGTGTACACCTAGGAGGTAGAACTTTGGCCAGCAAGCATAGGCCCTGGTCCCTACTGGAGCCCTTTAGTTAAAAAATATATATATTGTATATATCTATAAAACTATATATATATATATATATATATATATATATATATATATATATATATATATATATATACACACACACATACGCACATATATATATATATATATATATATATATATATATATATATATATATATATATATACACTTACACATACATATATATATATATATATATATATATATATATATATATATATATACATATATTTTTTTTTTTGTGACTGCGGGTGGTGCATCTCAGCACGCACATGGGGGGGGGGGGGGCAAGCTGTCCACGGACAGTGTGTAGTGGGCAAGCTGTCTACCTACACTGTGCAGCAGCCCGCAGAGCAAGGCAGGACCTCCAAATCTTGCGAGATTGTGAAATCTCATGAGACTAAGAGCTTCCCTGCTCACTCTGCAGGAAGTTTTCTATCAGTAGCACAGGTAAGTACAGTGGGCTGAGGGGGAGATATAATGTGTCTGGGGGTTATAATGCATCTTGGTGGGTGTCATAATATGTCAAGGGGGCATAATGTGTGCTGTGGGGGCATGATAAGCTTGTGGGTGGCATGATAATATAACTGGGGGGTGGCGTGATGTGATGTGGAAGGGGATGTAGTTGAGAGGTGGCGTGATGTGGCTGGGGTGGATGTGATAAATGTAATATTTTATTAAAATGAATGTATCATATACTATGTGATCTGTGTTCTGCACGGTGTTCACTTATTGCACGGTTTTCCATATTTACATTTTCCCACAGGTCCCAACATTACAGGATCCATGTAAGAATACAGTACCAGGTTGTGAAAGCTGCAATAACAGGTAGGTGAGAGTAACACCATTTTAATACATAATGGGGGAATTCAACTAGCCGCGATGTGTCTCGGAACATCTGCAAAACATTTCTGGCATTTGAATCTCCCCCAACATGTTATGTCTAAAGACGCGCAGCAACACCCCATGTTGACCACTCCCCCAACATTATGTCACCATGTCCCTTTTGAGGCACCGCCTCACATCAGTGTCATACAGCGCCTTTGCTACTCACCTGTGAAAGGGGGGGGGCAAAAAGTTGCTGTACCTGGGCCCCAAATTCCTCTTGGCAGCCCCGGCCCTGTCTGCTACATCTTCGTATGCAATGGACACTTACTACAGCCTATGATTTCGGGGAGTGATCTGGGCAGGAAAGGGGCATTTTGTTGTAGTGAATTTACAGTAGGGGTGTGCCAAACTCAAGTGCACACAGCCAAGTCCAAATATAGCTCTGAGCATCTCTAAGTTACTTGTTTTTCTGCCGTATCTCTTGCTCCAGCTAAAGGGCTAGTCTAAGTCCTTATCAGTAGTGATGACAGTCTCGTATGCATACGATAACATATGTTTGCAATCATGAGCATCTGTAACAACGTATTTTATGTTCAGTAGACATTAACAACATTCTAATAAATGCATTTCATGGAAAAGCACACATATCATGAGATCCATGCCTTGAGGAATTCGGGAGAGCGCAGAGCCTAAATATCTGCGTATGATACTAAGGGGGGTATTCAATTGTCGGCGGGATTGCCGAAAATCCTGCGGTCCGCGCAAGATTACCGATATTACAGTAATCGTGCGCGGAAAAACCGTTAATAGAGTAATTTACTCGCTGGATTTCAGCTCACAGCTCAGGGAGCTGCGAGCTGAAATCCAGCAAGAGATTACCGTATTAACGGTAATATTTTTTGAGCGCGGGATTTTCGGCGATCCCGCCGACAATTGAATATGCCCCTTAATGTGTGTTGCACTCAGAATGTGTGTCTTGATGAATCAGGGCCTACAGGTGACTTCTGTACCATAATTAAACGAGAATTTCAAACTGTTGTTTAAGATTTACTTATTTTTGGTGTTGCTAGTATATATGATAATTCTTCCCATTTAAAATGAGGAATAACATCAATAAACATATATAAAGGAACTTGTTTCTGCTTTTGATGCACTTAGTGAAGGTTCCTCTCTACTTTGTAATCAACTTAAAGCTTTTTCTCCAAATATAGATAAAAGGTTTTGGTTTTTTTTTTCTCTTTGTTTTTACATTAACTTCAAAGACTTTGACATAATGCTCTTAGTGCTTCTAAAAAAAGTTAATGGTAAAAATGTAAGTGCTCAATAACTGCTTAGACGTGGCCTTTCAGTATTGGGTAAGAATGAACACAGGCCTGGATTTATGTAAAGACAACATCGTTCTAGGCATAGTACAACAGAACTGCAAGTTCCCCAGACTACCCTTTTTCCATTGTATTAGCACATTACTTTCATATGTTTAATGGGATAAAGAAAAACATAACAATCAATTTTACTTGCTGACATATTTATTGGATGAGGTAAATTAGAAATTAGGACCATCGCTCTCAGTGGTGATGAGAAAGAATAGGTCGGAAAGTGGAGTAAGGGGGTAAATAAGTTAAGTTGAAGCCATGTACTAGCATACAGCAGCGGCATAGCAACAATGGGCAGGTGGGTGCATTAGCCTCCGAGCACCAGTATACCGGGGGTGCTGTTTCTTTGCCTGCTGAGGGTGCCACCCATAACCAGGTTTGGAAACCGGGGCTCTAACCTGTCTGACACAGGCTTATTGGGACTGGTACTAATATAAGTGAGGCTGGCCATGTCTCCTTTGGGGCCAGCCACCTTATTCTATATGCAGATCAATGAACTGTTCCGTTGGGACTCATTGGTTAAGATTTAAGTGCTTTTAACTGGATATTTGGGCTGGTTAATGGGAAACAGGCCTGATAATTACTTATTAAATGTTATTAATTTAAATGTGTAGCTGGTTGAGGCTAAGAAGGAATATTTATTATATGAAAATGCTATTAATTTAATTTCGAGACTGGCTGGGGTGGAAGGTAGTTGGGGAAAGTGGGCCTAATTATTAAACATTAATGTTATTGATTTAATGTTGGGGCTGGTTGGAGGGATGTAGGCTATCCATCTATCCATATATCTGCTGGTGAAGTAGCAGACTTGTGTAAATAATAGTGCTATGCACAACATTGTCGGTGTGTTGGAAGAGGAGGGAGTCAGCCTAGCAATGTCTAAAGTGATAGCCATTTCCTTTTCACATGCATGTCCACGCCACATGCCATTTTGACTCCAAATATCGATAATTTGGCCCAACACCACCTAAACGGGAAGTGTAAATAAACTGCATTGCCCCAGGGCGCCATATAACAGCACTATGTGTCTGTGCCTGGATCTACTAGATAATGAGATGATTTTGTGCACTGTTCAGTGGTAACTATCCTACATTTATTATTATATACAAGTTAACCCGTACATGATACTCATGCATTCTATGCAAATCAAGCTACTTAAGGTGTTAAAAAGGTTCTTGTCATGCATTTGGGCCATAGCCCAGGCCTCCTCAGGGGAAGAGCGTTACTTCCCGACGTAAGCGCCCTTTTTTAACGTGGTTTTGTCCACATGTCATCACCTCATCATTCTTCTCCATCACCTCATCCTTCATTTTCATCGCCACATCTATCCAGATGTCTATCCAGACACAGGGATCTCTCTCAGCGATCCTGAGTATCACACTCCTCTCACTCTGTCACCCCCGACAACCACCAACCACTCCCCACTGTCACCCCCGGCAACCACCAACCACTCCCAACTGTCACTTCTCCTTCAAGAAATATATATATATTTTTTTTAAATCTTTATAAACACTTTTAACAATTAACAAATTAAATTAACAAACTAAAAACATCTTAGTATACCAAATTTCAGCCCTTTCTGAATTTTTTTTTTCCACACACACTAAGAATTTAGTAGGTCAGTGTATAACTCCGCCCAGCAGGTGGCGCTGCAGCTTGGTTTTATTTTTTACACACACACACACACACACACACACACACACACACAGACTAACACACGCCACTAGACATTTATATTATAGACTATATGCCTTAAAACAAAGTTGTTAACTACTTTTGCTCACCTCTACTTTGCACTTGCTAGGTGTATGAATTACACCTGGTGACAAAGAGCTTGATACTAGCAATAATAACACAGCCTTTCAGACTAAATTTAGATAGTGTGATGTGCGAAATGATAACGAGATGCAGTATCACGGTTACTTGCAAAAACAAACATATAAATACTGCAGCTAAACAGAAGGCACCTCTCAGAAAAGAATTTCCTCTTCATGTACCATTCACAATATATCCTACATTATTGCTCTTAACACTATGCATTTTTTATTATAATGGAGGCACATAGGCATATAGCTTTGCTCTATAAAATAATCATTCTTTGCAATGGTATAAAAACAAAACAAAAAGTACAATATCACAGTCGATTTTACTTTTAACTGTTTATATTATGAAAGGAATAGTATTTAAATTTGTTTTTAACTATTATTTTACTAAATTATAATGATAATGTTGTATACTATATAAGTCATTAATAAAGCAATGTATGGATACATTCTGTTTTGCATTGAACTCTTGTAATACCTACAATCAGTGGCGGAACCACCGTTGGTGCAATGGGTGCGGTGCACCGGGGCCTATGAAGATAATGGGGGCCGCTGCACAGGGAACTAGTGAGCTGTGGGCCCAGGTTCCCTCTTCCCTGCTTCTCTGCACCAGGGCCCACAGCTCGCTAGTTCCGCCTCTGCGTACATTGTTACTAGTCCCCAGCCCTACTTTGCAAATTTGCAGAAAAATTGCAAACCTGAAGCAAGTATAACAAGCAATAAATGTAACAGGAGCCTGACGATGAATCTGATATGCCATCATGCTAACAAAACAACTCTTGACTGCATGGACAGTGTTCACCCATCAGTGCCTTGAGATTGCCTAGTTTAGCTAAATGGAAATAGGCAAAAAAAAATACATTGTTGTAATACACTGAACCAATCATTTAGGACTTTAAATCTAGTCAAAATTTCTGAAAAACAAATCACTAACACACTGGTGCAAAATAAAAAACACGTGAAAAAATATATTTGTACATGAGAAAAATATTTTAACAATTGACAAACATTTTTCTGTGCAGCTTGACTTACTATATTTCTAAGTAAAACATGGATGCAGTGTTAATGCAGATCTGGAGCAAGCAATAGTCTGAACACATACGTCCTCATTTTTCAGTAGCAGTAAATCCAGCAGGAATGTGCATTTTTGCAGCTTGGCAAAATCATGTTGTGCTGCAGGGGGTCAAATTTAAAATATGCAAACATATATTGAATTGAGAAAGGGGAGCAAGTTCTAGCTCAGCTCTAAATTGCAGTGCCAAGATAAAGCTGGCCAGTAGCTGTGTGCGATGTGCAAAAGCAAGGAGTATATTCCGTGCATTTACATCCCTTGCATTGCAACATGGATTTGCAGAGGTGAAAAATTGCACCTTTTTGTTGGATTTGCTCCTAACGCTAAATGAAGCCCAATGCTGTCCGTTATTGTGCAATGCACTCATAACGGCATAAATAACAGAAAATTTAAGTTATTTCACCAAAAGCTGGGTAGCCTTGACTGGTATGTGAACAAAATAGCTTATAAGTGAAATAGGAAGCTTTTCTGCACGTGGTACAAGGTTTCAAACATTGAAAACTAATATTATGGATGTGCCACTGTAATAGTTCAATCATGGACCTCAAAATTGATCTTTTGGCATTTCCTTCACCAAAAATCACTTGGTAAATGCCAGTGTAACATATCATCACTATCATCATCACAATTTATTTATATAGCGCCACTAATTCCGCAGCGTTGTACAGAGAACTCACTCATATCAGTCCATGCCCCAATGGGGCTTACAGTTTAAATTCCCTAACACACAGACAGACTAGGGTCAATTTGTTAGAAGCCAGTTAACCTACTAGTATGTTTTTGGTGTGTAGGAGGAAACCGGAGCACCCGGAGGAAACCCACGCAAACACGGGGAGAACATACAAACTCCACACAGATAAGGCCATGGTCAGGAATTGAACTCATGACCCCAGTGCTGTAAGGCAGAAGTGCTAACCACTAAGTCACCGTGCTGCCCAATATAGCGCTTAACTTTGAAATTCTGGCTTCGACTCAAGCACACATAAGTATACAGTTTATGCATATATATTAAAGGTATGTAAGAAAATAGCAAACAGTGTGATTTTCCATTTGGACTTTATATATGTTCTAAATATATTCACATTTGTATAAAATAGCCTACATAGCTTTGGTCCAAAAGTAGAACTGCTGACTTCAGGGCTTCTTCTAGCACTTTATCAAATAATATATGTACATCATAATGAAAATAAATGGACAGAATGTAGATTTAAATGCAGAATTTGAATCTTACATTTTATGGTATGGTAATATTGTGTAAAATCTACATACTGATTCATGATCTCTGCAGACGACTGGAAGAAAAGACACCTACACTAAAAATCCAATGCGACACGTTTATGATGATTATAATTCTACTCCTTAATCAATGTACAGCCTGAACTTACAGCAATGCAAGAAGGAAAGTATTGACATTATAGCGTGTATTAATACAAAAATGTGCACGTTATTGATTTCCAGTCTCTTTGTACGACTTCAATAAATAACATAACAGAAACAAATCATCTGCTGATACCCATATATGCAACAATTCAGCACCTATAGACACTAGCCAATATTGGGTTATGTCACACAATCAGTGCTGATTTTTCTCTAGCATCAGGCACAGAAATGTTTTATAATGAAAGCATATATTGCAATTTTCTCCAAGATCCTGCCTGATTTAATCCTGGCTTGCTATTGATTTCTGCAAAGGAATTACATCTCAGCTGGTCATATCACTTTTCATCCATAGAGATCTCCATTTATTTCGCTCTCCGTCTGTGGTTCCAATCATGTTGATGACTAGTAAAATCCCTTCCCCTGCTGTACCAAAGCTTAGGCTTTTTATTTTCTATTGTGCTGTGTATCTACTCTTCCAGAACTGAAACTGGGACAATACAACTCCTAGACTTGGTTTAGGCTTTAGTGTGTTGGTTTTGCAATACTTTTTATTTAGATTTTAAAAGCACTGCTTAATCTGTAGTTACAAAAGAAGTGGAATTCAGTAACAAAAATAAAAAAATAAACAAAACAGACAAAAGTGTATGGCATATGATGTAGGACATTCAAAACTATTTTTAAATATTAAAGACTTTAGGGTTAAGTACAGTGCTAAAACTACTGTCCATCCCTGTGCGTCCCAGCAGCAATTAAGTCATGTTTAAGTGTTTAGAAAGGTGTTGCTTTGTTGGGATTGCATTCATGTGAATGATTTCAGCTATATTTTAATTGTACCTGGATTACAATTGGGTCGTTCTTAATTTACATATTTCAATCTTAAAAGAATTAGCAGGATTAAAATTTTATGTGGACAGCTTCACAGATTTGCAATTTCATACAGCTTACCTGATATAAGGCTGGGTACACCCTACAGTGTTTTCAGGCGGTTATCGGGCCAAGCACACGATAAACAACCGTTCGACCTGATATCGCATTAGTGTGTAAGCTAATGATGAACAATTATTGTTCCAAAGCACATCGTATCATTTTATTTGATTTTTAAATTGGACTAAAAATCTCATTCAACAATGTAACGATTTCATTCCAATCCTGCAGTGTGTATGCACCCATGACTGGCAGTGTCCATAGATCTCTATGGAGTGTGCAGAGTCATGATCTTTTCAGCAGATGGTTATGAGAGATGAAGAGCGCAGATCTGAAAGTAAATCGTGTAAACTGTGCTCAGTGTGTACACATGAATTCGCATGCTGACCGGGACATTTTTTTTTTAATCAGTAAAATCATTAAGGATATCGCATCGGGAGAAATTTTGTATAGTGTGTACCCAGCCTTACTCAAAGGCTAAAATGGTTTATTATTTGTATTACACAATAAGGACCTTTTACAAAAGTGTGAAAATGCATTCCCACAGCACTCATGCTATTTACACACATTTTGCACAAATGTATCCTGTTTTTCAAATCTGCTTTATAAATAAAGGATAATAAAAATAATAACAACGAGGTGCAGAGTTTAGCAACAGCTTCCTAGGAGACAGGTAAAGTGCAAAATGTATACAGAAGCTATGGATGGTTGATGCAGTGCCAATATCCCTATGAAGAAAAGCGCAGCAAGTGCTTCTTAGATGTATCTTTTTTGACCATATATTATGTGACTTCCAATCTGTCTCCACCATCTCCACTTTTTCAAACCTGCAGCTTGATAAATTTACCCCTAGACTCACCAAATGAAACCTATATTATATTTTGGCACAGTCATAAAACTTCCAGTTGAATTTGCACAAAGTATTTTCTAAATAACAAAAATGTAATATAGCTAACACAATGCAGCCATTACATATGTAGTAAGCAATAAATTGACATTTACTAGGGCACTTTAAGAAAACATATCTCATTGTGTTGCAGAATTTCCCCAAAGTGTTAAATCTCAAATACATCTTTGTCTTACATGCAGTACTGTTTTCTACTACCAGATAATACATTGCTGGATTTCCTCGTTACTGTATAAAATTCTTAAAAATTAAAAATCAAATAAATAAAATGTACAGTGATCCAACCTCTTATTTTAATAACCGCACCAGTCCTGTAACCTGGGCTGATAGCTACTAAAGTGCAGGGACAATGAGCATGAGGTCACTCTGCTCAAGTACTAAGGTAATCACACTCTACCATACGAGGAACGGTGCAGAGTATCCACATTTCATTCCAAGAGGACGCTCTCCATTTGGATTCAGAGAAGCTCCTATTTTATTTATCTTGTACAAGATGCCCATTTATTTTCATTTACAGGTTTCTTTCACTGACAGTAATGTAACTGAAGATGGCTGTCGCCCATTCTTGTGTTTAAGGGAGTGAAAAACTAACTTTATTTGTGTCATTTTCATTGTTTTATTATTGAAGATTCACATTATTCACATTCATTATTTCAGTTATATAGTGTCTACGCTCCTGTATTTAGTTACCCCCAATCCCAGGTGTACTCTTTTATTAAACTGCTAAACCCAAAGGAAATCTCCATCATGTAGTCCATATGGAATCTTCAACCATGATGCAATCCAAACGGAAATGAAAAAAAACCTCCTAAGAAACATTAACGCAACTGATCCTAACATAAACCTGCTGCTAAATGACATAGAACTAAATAGAGCTGGACAAGTCTTATGCAGGGGCGGATATAGAGAATACTTCTACCCGGGGCGATTTAGGGGGGGGGCAATTTAGGCCCCGCCCCCTTTTTGCCATCTGAGGCTGCCGGCGGCTGCACACTATGTGCAGGTCCGTTCAGCAGTGACAGGTAGGGACAGTGTGCTGCCCGGATGCTCTGATTGTGTTTAAAACACAATCAGAGCGGCCGGGCAGCACACTGTCCCTGCCTGTCACTGCTGAACGGACTTGCACATAGTGTGCAGCCGCCGGCAGCAAGCCCCTGCTAGGGGGGGCGATCGCCCCTGGATCCGCCACTGGTCTTATGTCATGTATCTAAGTGTTGTGCTGTTCCATGTATGAAGCATGCTTGTTCCTGATGAGCCCATATGCCACTCTCCTAATCTCTTTATCTCCTCTCTTTGTGTATGTTTTCACAAACACAAAGTGTACCTCCTCCTAATTTATCCTCCCCTCTTCCTGTCACCCATTCTTGGTTATATCCCTCTCATCTGATTTCTAGTTCCCCTTACACTGACTCACCCCTATGTGTGTCATCCCGATGCCTACACCTTCCCCTTTAGATGGTAAGCCCTGATCCTGTTAGTGGCACCATGCTTCTTGGCACTGCTTCAGATTGCTCTAATTCCCTCACCTTTCCCCCCTCCCTTTTCTTGTTATAGTGTTTTTGAGACACCCCTTGCACTTTATTTTCCTTTATGAATATTCTTAGATGTGTTGCGAATTGTACGGCAATGTGTTTATTGTATTATCCTGTAATGCTAAGTACTGTTTTTGTTGTATGCTGTCTATATGGTGCTGCAGCCCTTTGTTGCACCCAAAAGATAAAGGATCATAATAGCAATAATCTATACTACATTGTAGAACAATATTACAGTATGTTATCTACACGAGTGTAGTGTTATGTTATGTGTATAACACATTTTCTATACCTGCTTTATCTGACAGCTAAATGACAGAACACAATAAAGCCGGACATTCATTATGTCATCTACCTAAGTGTAGTGTTATGTTCTGCATATGACGCATCCACATGCCAGCATTTACAAAAAAATGTAGCACAGTATTACACTATGTTAGCTAGCTGAATCTAGTTTTATGGTATGTGTATGACACATTTTACATACCTATTGTATTGGATAGCTAAATGTCACTGAGTGGAATGAAGCCAGAGAAACCTTATGCATATAATCAAGTGTTGTGTTATGAGTATGACGCACCTTTGCTCTGCACAAACATTACAATGTAGTATAATATTACTAGGCTATGTTAAGATTTAACAGAGTGTAATGTTATGTTACCCAAAAACCGTTTACAGAACAACTTGAAATAAATTGGCAGGATACTTTACTCTAAAAGTAGTGTTATCCTCGGGATATTCAGTGCTATAAACCCCCTGTCTTGTTATGTATTTGCAATGGAACATATTAAATTTGTGAGTTTATAATAGGTATATTTCCAGGACAGAACATAAATGCATATGATGCAAAGATCAAAACAATTTTGACCGAATTACATTTTATATATTCTAAAAACACAGACAATTTTGAAACAGTGCTGGAAGAACACTAGGTTTATGCTGTGTTATATTAAGTAAAGAAATATAAGGACTATATTACTGTACATGTCATATATAGTCACACTAAAAACTTGTCATCTTCTGGAAATTACTAGTCCTGGTGACATCAATGGTGGCAGTGAAAGGGAGCTGGAAGCTGAAGAAGAGACCAGACTGCACATGATAAGAATGTATTTCAATGGCCTGCCGAAGGAGGTAGCAGCCATGAGATACATTCTTTCTAAGGTGATGATAAGTTTAGTTGTTTTCTTCATTTGCTGGATTATTACTTGTTTTTGGTATTTATTTTCATTAAGTGTCATAATTTTATGCCAAATTTGACAGTGTTATTTTTAACATCATTTATTCATTGTTAGGCATACTGTATAGAGAGAATACATCATATGTGTAACAAAAGTACAGTTGCAAAAAAAGTGCTTATTTACAATTGTATTTGCTTTCTTGTTGACTAATTGAATGAATTTACATGACAATAGCTAACTACAAAGACTGTGGATGAGAGATAATCCATCCAATTGACAACTATAAGCTAAAGTACTGGGCAAGCGTTCCACAGTAATTCTAAGCAGCACTACACGGCTTCCTAAATATAATGCACTTATGTTTATTTTCTAAAATTTCAATACATGGGCTAATGTAAACTTTAAAAGCCTAGCACCATATTACAGTGATAATTATTAAGTTGTTATTTTATTGGACAGTAAAATAGTTATATGATAGCACTTTGTTCACATTTTGTTTCTTTTTCACACTACTTTATTATATTTTGCTGGTTTTTATTAAATCGATTCATTTATGCATGGCAAAAATAAATACGGACATGGTCATTTTAATGTAAATTACTTTTTAATGAATTGTCAAAGTTTTGAGAGTACCCCACAAACAACCTACTTTGCTCTGACATGGAGAGTATCTGATGCCAAATCTAATATGCAGAGCCATATTTGATGCCCAGTCGATTATGCAAACCCATGTTGGGTGCCTGGTCTATTATGTAAGGGCATCTGTGGTGCACAGTGTATGTATACTAAACTACCCCTGCACTGGTTCTCTCTGTCAGCTAATCAAAGTTCAGTATAGCACATGAGCTGGAATATTACACATGTATAGGGTTTAATGGTAGGTTTAAAGGTATGCCCCTCTTGCACTAATCTTATAAGCCACAATAGAAAGGACAATGCTCAATGCGGCATTCACAAAGGTGCAGGGCTCAGTGGATAGAGTCTTTGCTTTAAGTACACAGGAGGTGGGAAGTGACCTGAATATAGATGAAGCGCAGGGAATAAGAGTGCAGATAGAGATAGAATAATAGAGTGCAGGGAATAAGGTATAAACTGGAGGGAAAATGAGTGAGTAAGCAATTTTCATGTGTGTATATTTGTGTTTTTACTGTTATATAGTGTATTGGCCTGATGCTGGGTTGGACACATATGCATTAAAAAAACAAGTGCTAAAAATATACATGCAAAAATGCATATTTACTCCCAAATGCTGAGAAGCAGGTATCACAAGATGCATCTAACTCATGCTTGCCAACAAAGGCATCTTGTTTTCGAGGTTCAGGGGGCAGGTCAGTGTGTGGGGGTGGGGCTTTGAGACTCACGTAACTAGCCCCGCCCCCTAAACGGTCATCACTATTTTGACCAATAAAAACAGTGGAAGGGGACACGTTGGCGCGTGTATTGCGTCACTAAGCCTCGCCCCCTCCATTTGATTTACAGAACTGGCCGGGATCCTGGGAGAATTGCCTGCTCTCCCAAACTCCCAGAAATTCAGGAGTCTTCCGGACATTCCGAGAAAATAGGCAGCTATGATCTAGCTCTCCACCAGTATCACATGTTTATGTCAGGTTTATGTCAGGCATACATTTACACCAAACCAGGTCATAAACACAAGAAGAGTTTGTTAACATTTGTTTTGAGAATGAGAAACACATTCAATATAAGGTTTGGTTTAAATAAAATGAACTTCTATATCAAAACAGATAAAAAAATGTATTATTGCATATGACTGAAAGTATCATAGCAATTAATTTTAAAATAAGCCCACAAAATCATATAATATAAGCATGAATAATGAAGAAAGCATCTATCAGCACCAGAGGTGAAATTGCATTCAACCAATCTGAACAGTCATCATCTAAACCCAGCCATGAGATACCCACAGTCGACGCGGCTACTGCCAGGCGTATTAAATGTGTCTCCATGTGTGCCTGCCTCAGTTCACAATTACGTAACCATATTAATACTTTATTTGTTCTGCACTTGCACACCCCTCCCTCCTCTCCAATAGTAAAGCGGTTCAAGTACCAAATCTGCATAGGGACATAGGCGTATACATTATTGCGAGCATATATAGTATAAATTTGTGTATTTTACGCTAAGCTCTACTCATCATGAGTCCCTGTGTGTGTATTTCTATATTAGTGGCTTTGGGTGTCACAGGAACCAAGCAGTTACCAGACAGGACCTTGCTGGGAGGATAAACTGTAAGGCAATTGGATAATTGTTAATTGTATGATCACCTACACAAATTTGTCTCAAGTCAGGCACTATTGAATCCAAACAAACTGAAGATAGAACTAATCAGGAGGCAATGATATAATTGTATTACATTAGCACAGCAAGCAAATTGCCTCACAGTTTATACTGCCTGAAAGCACTTACTCTACAAAGGAGTGATTTCTCGACTGTACTCGTCCCTGTGACACACATATTTTCTGTATTAGGTATACCAAAGGCAATGAAAACCCCTAATATTTATCATGCTCTAAACAGAATCTAGTGACCCCAACACAACCTGCTGTACAACAACATGGTCAGCTTAGTTTGCGTTTATAAACTGTTTTAATAAAATATGAAACTAAACCTTAAATAATCATTTCACACGAAACTGAAAAAATGGTAATGGGTGACATATCCTAAGTACTTTCCTGGGGTCCAGCAGCCACACAATCCAGCAGGTCCCCCGACCAGCCAAACAGCCTGAAATTCAGACCCCAGACGAGTAATCCATTTTGGTCCAGCCTTCCGGTCAGTTTTATATGGAATTACCTTGTAAACAAAGATGCTCAAAGACAGGTAGTGACGTAAAAATGGCATCACAACTGGTACCCAACCTCACAGTACCATGTTCAGAACGGAGCCAAAATCTGTGCTATGGAATACGCAGTACATGGCAGTGGGACGGCAATATTAGTAAAGTGGCTGTAGAGGAATATTTGCTATGTGTTTGACGGAGACAGAAATATCATAGGAATACATAGCAACATGGTCAATACAGAAGTATGATATCAGGCAGCAATAAAGAGTGTAGGGCAGGCCTGTCCAACCTGCGGCCCTCCAGATGTTGTGAAACTACAAGTCCCAGCATGCCCTTCCAGCTATCAACAGGTTGTCTACTGGCAAAGCATGCTGGGGCTTGTAGTTTCACAACACCTGGAGGGCCGCAGGTTGGACAGGCCTGGTGTAGGGTATCACAAAGCAGTAAATAGTATATTGTATCATGTAGCAGCAAAGAGAATAAGGTATCACAAAATAGTAAAAAGTAACTGGTAACACAAAAGGAGCAGTAAATGTAAATGCTATGCCCAGTATTTAAACCAACTTCTTTTAGTTGATGTTTTTACCTGCAAAACATTTACTGATTTATTTCGTAATATACTGTGCAGAGTTCTGCACAATATTTCTTCCTAAGAGTCTTGGAGCCTCCAAATCCTTTTTGCATTTGTATGGGATTGTCCTAGCATGCTACGTCGTTAGACTTAATACATGTGATAAAAGTGCATATATTAATGAACAATGGAATTACAGATCTGTGACTGTTAATTCCCAAGTCACAGCTTCTGTTGCAATGCACTTGGAATTCTATCAAAAAGCTTCATAACAAGCAAGTCTAACTAATGTTACAAGGTGATATCTGAAAACATAATGTGTGGGGTTCAGCAGGGGTTGCATAACCGTGCCTGAGTATAAATAGCAAGAAATGAGTTGCTGGTAAGAAAATGACAACTGCTGAAGAATCACTTGTCTAATGGGAGAGGTAGGTTGCTGGGGAAAATCCATAGAAGTTCATCTTGATTTGTCACGTTCTCGTGCCCCTGGATGGCTAGTGGTGTTGAAAGTAGGAATAGAAGTATAATTTCACACATGAAGAAAACTCATTATATGCCGTTGTTGCTATTATTACTCAAAAAGTAAACAAAACAGCTACCAGCAAAGTCTTTGCAGAAGTTTTCCTTTAACAATCCGCATCTCTCTCAATGAAAGACATTTAATTACAATTAATTCTATATGAAACTGTATGTGCTGTTTACATTGCATGGTAAGTCAGTTTTATGTTGTACCTTGTAGAGAATCTTGTGCACATTCTGAACAGAAAACCACTCCGGAGGTGATTGTGAGACTGGTTTTATTTTCTGTAAATTAACTATTAAATGGATCTTGTATGTATTGAGTGACTAGATTAAATCTGCATATACACACAGTAATTCTAATTAGTCATTTTCAAATGACTGGACATCACTGTGCGTATGGATGCAGATCTAATACTAGCATAGTCGCCATGGCGTCTGTGATTCGCTTTGTGACTGGGTGACAGCTTTCATACTTGCTTCCTCTTGCAAACGACTGTTAAACAGTCAATTGTTGTAAACTACTAGTAGTCTTCTTCTTGGTCTGCTTCTGGGATGAAGATTCATCCCCAGCAGCAGCAGCAGTGGAACTAATGCTCAATAATTCTTCTGAGTAATCCAGGATAGTAGAGGAGTCATCTAGCCTTATCAACTTGGATGCAGGACTAACTCCGATCGCTACTGAGGATATTGATGAGGACGGTGTTGTGGGTGTAGATTGCAGGTGTCAGGATGTAGCTGAGAAAAAGGACCCAGCTGATGATGAACTGCTTGTTGTTATTTGTTTAGCATAAGTTTCTGATTTTTCCAACAGCTTGCCATGAACTCGCTTCAAATGGCGTAACATGGATGAGGTTCCTAGATGGTTAAGGTCCCCACCTCTACTGACTGTGGCTTTACAAGAGCTACAAACAGCTAGACAACTGTTGTCAGGATTTGGATAATATAATTCCACACATAAGAAGTGGATTTTTTGGTCTTATGCCCAGGCATGACAATGGCCTTCTTCTTAACACGTGCAAGAACTGCTTCCATTGGTGCAGGACTTACACAAACATTGCAATTCCAAAGTGTCATCCTCACCGGCTACACTTGGGCTGTTCATGCACACATCTGCAGAAATGCTGACAGGGGACTTCTTTATGGGTACACTATCAGACAGGTCAGGATTACACATAGCACTTGTGGATAGACTCTCCTCAGGAATATGTGTCATTTCTGAATCTGAACATACATTTTCCTCTAATGCCTTACTGTTTTCTTCCAGCTCGACTTTTACATGTAAAAGTATTTGGACACCACTTTTGTAGTCCGAATGACGAGGTCTTGCTTGGTCATGACTGATCTTACAAGAAGATGCCACAGTGACAGTTGTAGAACAAGCACTCTGTCAGGATTTCCCAGGTATGACCACAGAGAGGAGATAAGCGATTATAATGAGTTTATTAATAAACAGAGATGACAAGGTAACTCATGAGACAGTTCAAAGTGCAGATGAGAAACAGGTAACTGCAATAGTAGATTTCAACAGGCAGCATAGAACTACAAGTTCCAGGTATAATGGTTGAAGATGCAGGAGTCCAGGACACAGGTAACAGCAAATAGTGGATTTCAACGAAGAAATATGCAGGAGTCCAGATAGCAGATAGAAGCTGAGCACAGGGAATGCTCCTCAGAATGACCTGATGATCTGGCCCAGACTGTTTGAAGCAGGCAGGTATAAATAGGCCTCATGCAGCTGAAACCACTCCCAGTGATCAAGGAGAATAATCAAGTAGCACAGTGGCCCCTTTGGTGGGCAGTGGTACTACAAGTGGAAAGCATACCAAATCCAATAGAGTCACTGCAGACAGCAGCTGCAGAGTGCAAATCGTGACAGTACCCCCTCCTTAAAGGGCGGATTCCAGACGCCCAAATACTAGAAATGGTCAGAAAAGTCAGAGTCATAGTCCAGAATTGGGCATGTATTTGAGAAGTCTTCATGCAAGGACGGGAAGGGTATAGAAACCACACCACAGGGGAGTTGAGATCCAGGAGAATCTTTCTTCTTCTTCTTCCTCTTCACTTTCTTTTTATGGTTTTTAGAGGGTTGCTGGAAATGGAGTGAAGAAAACGATAATCTCAAAGTGGGAGTGATGAAGCACTGGGAGTGAGAATAGCAGGTGCTGGTGTAAATTCTTTGATCACGGCCTCAGTAAAAAGCTGTAAATCAGACAGAATGGGATCTTGGGTTTCAATTAAGGGCTCTGCCCATTCCAGAGCTTCCCTTGTAAAGTTGGCCAACATGTAAAACACTTGCTTTCGTTGAGTATCAAGGAGGTTGGATACAGAGGGAAAATAGGATATACAGAATTTAATAAGAGCACGAAATTGCTGAATATCCCCATTGAAAGTAGGTGGTTGGAAGACTTGAACAGAAGGTAAATTCGAATTAGCATGTGACTCGGCCAGCTCAGGTTGAACATACATCCCTTGGGACTTGGGTAGGACCCCCTTGGCAGAAGACAATCCATACTGGGCAGATGACTTGGCAGGGCGCCCGGACTGGGCGGCAGACTTGGGAGCAGGCCCGGACTGGGCCGCAGACTTGGGAGCAGGCCCGGACTGGGCCGCAGACTTGGGAGCAGGCCCGGACTGGGCGGCAGGCCTGGCAGGGACAGCACTTTGAGAAGCCTGAGGGCAGACAGCACTTTGAGAAGCCTGAGGGCAGACAGCACTTTGAGAAGCCTGAGGGCAGACAGCACTTTGAGAAGCCTGAGGGCAGACAGCACTTTGAGAAGCCTGAGGGCAGACAGCACCAAGTGGCAACTCGGGCTGGACCGCATGGACTGGCAACTCGGGCTGGACCGCATGGACTGGCAACTCGGGCTGGACCGCATGGACTGGCAACTCTTCTGGAACAGACTGGAGGGAAAGGACCCCCTCTGGAGCAGACGGGAAGGGCAGCGCCCCCTCTGGAGCAGACGGGAAGGGCAGCGCCCCCTCTGGAGAGGACTGGAGGGGCAGCGCCCCCTCTGGAGCGGACTGGAAGGGCAGCGCCCCCTCTGGAGCGGACTGGAAGGGCAGCGCCCCCTCTGGAGCGGACTGGAAGGGCAGCGCCCCCTCTGGAGCGGACTGGAAGGGCAGCGCCCCTCTGGAGAAGTCTTTAAGGGCAGCGCCTCCTCTGGAGAAGTCTTTAAGGGCAGCGCCCCCTCTGGAGAAGTCTTTAAGGGCAGCGCCTCCTCTGGAGAAGTCTTTAAGGGCAGCGCCCCCTCTGGAGAAGTCTTTAAGGGCAGCGCCCCCTCTGGAGAAGTCTTTAAGGGCAGCGCCCCCTCTGGAGAAGTCTTTAAGAGCAGCGCCCCCTCTGGAGCAGACTTTAAGGGCAGCGCCCCCTCTGGAGAAGTCTTTAAGGGCAGCGCCCCTTCTGGAGAAGTCTTTAAGGGCAGCGCCCCCTCTGGAGCAGACTTTAAGGGCAGCGCCCCCTCTGGAGAAGTCTTTAAGGGCAGCGCCCCCTCTGGAGAAGTCTTTAAGGGCAGCGCCCCCTCTGGAGAAGTCTTTAAGGGCAGTGCCCCCTCTGGAGCAGACTTTAAGGGCAGCGCCCCCTCTGGAGCAGACTTTAAGGGCAGCGCCCCCTCTGGAGCAGACTTTAAGGGCAGCGCCCCCTCTGGAGCAGACTTTAAGGGCAGCGCCCCCTCTGGAGCAGACTTTAAGGGCAGCGCCCCCTCTGGGTTGAACTGGGGAACCTGGGTTCTCATGGGAGCAGATAACATGTCTGGAATGAAGACAGAAGCTTGTAATTTAGAGCTGGAGATAGAGGTTGAAGATGGTCGGAGTCTACGGAGCGGGCAATCCTGTAAAAAATGTACATCACTGGCACAGTAAAGACACAGTTTGTAGGTCATCCTGCGCCATCGCTCCTCTTCGGTCAGGTGAGGGCGTGGAGCACCTGAAAACCTGGAATTTGTTACAGGAATATTGGGAGGTACTGCTTGCAGAGAGTCAAAGGCAGACAAATTTGGTAATGAAATGTTAGCAGCATAGTTAGACTCCTTACAGCAGGATGTATTAGGGGTGGAAACTGGAAGTTGCTTAAGCACTTGGTTCAGCAAGGAAGATACTTGCGCTATTTGAGTGCGAAGTTGAAGAATGTCCACTTGGAGCAACTGGAACAGGGGATTTTCTGAGGAAATAGCAGCCATGGTCTTAATGTTGAAAACGGAGTAGGTCACTTCCCTGGAAATCCTTTCCAAAAGAGATGAAAGCCGTGCAGCAGCAGGCTTGGTTTTAGGGCCAGATCATACTGTCAGGATTTCCCAGGTATGACCACGGAGAGGAGATAAGTGATTATAATGAGTTTATTAATAAACAGAGATGACAAGGTAACTCATGAGACAGTTCAAAGTGCAGATGAGAAACAGGTAACTGCAATAGTAGATTTCAACAGGCAGCATAGAACTACAAGTACCAGGTATAATGGTTGAAGATGCAGGAGTCCAGGACACAGGTAACAGCAAATAGTGGATTTCAACAGGCAGCGTAGAACTACAAGTACCAGGTATAATGGTTGAAGATGCAGGAGTCCAGGACACAGGTAACAGCAAATAGTGGATTTCAACAGGCAGCGTAGAACTACAAGTACCAGGTATAATGGTTGAAGATGCAGGAGTCCAGGACACAGGTAACAGAAAATAGTAGATTTCAACGAAGAAATATGCAGGAGTCCAGATAGCAGATAGAAGCTGAGCACAGGGAATGCTCCTCAGAATGACCTGATGATCTGGCCCAGACTGTTTGAAGCAGGCAGGTATAAATAGGCCCCATGCAGCTGAAACCACTCCCAGTGATCAAGGAGAATAATCAAGTAGCACAGTGGCCCCTTTGGTGGGCAGTGGTACTACAAGTGGAAAGCATACCAAATCCAATAGAGTCACTGCAGACAGCAGCTGCAGAGTAAAAATCGTGACACACTCATAGAGAAAGGCGAAGGCCTCATTCTTTCCTTGCCACTGTGTGTGTAGAATGGCATGTTGGCAATTTTATTTTATTCTGCAGATAACTTTGCCTGGATTACAGGTCTTTTTTTCTTGACCAAGGTAAAAGGTGTTTTTTTTTTTACATTTTTGGTTTATCTGGCTTATAAACACTATGCAGTATTACATAGGCTTTATCAGATGACATAGAGGGATTACTATAATCATGACTGGTACCAGCAGCTGCTTGGTGCTCCTGGTCTTCTGTGTACTGCTGTGAATCCATTTTGATAACACAGTACAATGTGACTGCAGATTAAGAACAACACTGCCAGCCCTATTATTTCTATTTCAACAATGACAATTAGCAAAGGAGCAATGGAGCTCTCCTCTTTTTGTTTTACCTATATAACACAGTACAATGTGACTGCAGATTTAGAAGACCAAGCCTGCCAGACCTATTATTTCTATTTCAGCACTGACAATCAGCAATGGAGCTCTCCTCTCTGTGTTTTACCTATATAACACAGTACAATGTGACTGCTGATTTAGAAGACCAAGCCTGCCAGACCTATTATTTCTATTTCAGCAATGAGAATTAGCAATGGAGCTCTTCTCTTTGTATGTTACCTATATAACACAGTACAATGTGACTGCAGATTTAGAAGACCAAGCCTGCCAGACCTATTATTTGTATTTCAGCAATGACAATTAGCAGTAGAGCAATGGAGTTCTCCTGGATGTCACTGGAGACTTTGAAGAACACTGCTACCCCTCCTCTTTCTTTTCTACCTGTGACACTGCTCAACTGCTCTAGAGACTGCCAAGAACGGTTCTACCCCTTCTGTGTCCCTCTGTGAAATGACGCTGGATCGCCGTGGAGGGCGGTACTTATAGAATCCAAAACTCGCGAGATCCGAGTTCCGACAAAGTAATGATGACGTTTTGCCCTATTTTCAATCCCCATGGCGCATGAAAGCACTCGGCACTTGGATCTGTTAAGTTCGGGTGTGTTTGGTTCACCAATGTTTACCCCAAAATGCTCAAGTTGAACCAGCAGATACAAGCATGGATTTGTGAAAAAGTCATTTTAACATGGAAAAATTAAATTTCTTGTGACTGAGTTTGCAGACAGCTCAAGAAATGATGAAGACTCATTCAGTCTTAACTTTCCAGATGTAGAAAATTTAAATTTGACACACTGGCAGTTTTTAGGTCACAGCTCACAGGACAAATCTGAAGCACTAGCACAAAAGATTGGAACCCTGATTATGCTGTTGTGGAAGCCCCACTATCCTGCCACAGAAACTTCCTACAGGTGCGTAGCTTGAAACCCCACATCACAGCGGTCACCATAAGAACACTTTATACAAGTGGCTGTAATTGCTGATACAGCTGTTTTTTTGCCATCACCATCACTAAGAATGACTTCAGAAATACATGCTTCTTTCATGAACAGATATATATGGACTGCAAGGAGGCCAACAAAAAGAAGAGCCTCCAAATTTAAACTTTGGTGAATTGGGAGAGTCAAATACAAACAGCTGTTTCAGAAACATTTGAGCTATATTGATAGTGACTGGAGGCACTCGATGAAGAAAGCAGGCAAGGCAGGCAAAGCCTGTGGTCCACCTACATAGTCAGTGCCACCAAGCAAAATGAAATCTAGCCCATTTCTGGACCCAAATCAAATGTTCCTCTCTTTCTTCCAATTTGTTCCTCATTTGGGACTATATATACTATTTGCATCTTAAATAAATAATATAACAGTTTCACACTCACTGTTATTATGAGTTTAGGGCTTGAATGTACTAGTGTAGAGCTGATGCATTACTCATATATTCAAGGCAGGGCAGAGCCATATGTCATACTTTCTTTAATATGGAAGACAGTGTTGGTGGTGTTCGACTTGTACTGCCTTCGTACTTTTTATTTGGGCAGTCCTATCTGGCAGACACCTGTTACAGTAATGGAACTGTGATTTTTGAATTTTTTCTGTGAGCCAGTTACCTTTATCAGATTGACAACGAGGTAAATGGCTCTGTACTAATTTCTGTTTTAAGCTGGGTGCCCTTCTAAAGACAACATGTGGACGTTTGGGCAGTATGGTGGATAGTGTCTCATCTTTTAGTAGTAGATGCCAATGTTTATTGAGTATTTTCTTAATCTGTAGAGCTGAATTTGAGTATTATGTAATAAATGAAAGGTTTTGGGAATGGAGGCGGACATGGTGCCGCATCTCTTAATTCAGTACTGAGGCCATCCCCACATCTCTGGAGCTGCTGCTGCCTAGAAGTTGAGCCTGGTAAATCCCATAATTCACTGCGGAGCCCCCCTCCCCTAATAATTCTGTTGTGGCCCAGGGCTGGAGGGGCCCCTTATTGCTCTTGGACCCCATACTGCAGTACTTCCTGTACTCCCCTGATGGCAGCCATGTTTACATGGCAGAACTTTTAGCCAATACTATACCCACTGACGTTTTTAAATATGACAATGGCTTGTGCTGATACAGAACATCCACCAACTGCTTGTTTCACATTCCACAGTGTAGGATAAGAGTCTTTGTTTATCATGTGAAGTGCTATTTAAAAAAACCTAGCTGAAACTAGAACTATCACTAATTTAGGAAGAGTCATACACCTGCCAAATATTCTGCAGTTATGTCTATAGCTTTTATACATTTATTAATATATATTTGTCTTTTAATAAATGTAGACTTGTCATATTAATATTCTTACAAATAAAATTATGTCTTTAAGTGAAAATCAAATATAAAGTCTAGCCAATTATTATCAATATTGCTCAGTTCAGTGCAATATGCCTAATTTATATTGGAAAGTTTTAAAATGAAGTAAGCATAAATGGAACAATACTTGCCAGCATATTATGTATAAACATTGTTACTACTACTAGAATCAGTCCTTTAATAATAGATACAAAAGCCAAACGGGAGCTGAAATAGATGATGGTCTTAAATGAGACACGGTTTCAGAAACTTGATGCTGAAAGTATCTCTGTGTAACTGATATCTCAAATGTACAGAGAATGTAATCACTTTTCCTGTTGCAAAGTGCATTTTCTACCTTTTATACAGTTTTCCAAGAGGCTAATGGCAAATCTCAGATAAGTGAGTTCAAATAATTCACATGGTTTCGCAAAGAACAGTCACTTAGAAATTTATGTTCAAGAATCTGCTGAGACTCCAAAATGACCTTCTCTGGTCACTTGTACCCAGTGTTTATAGACAAAAAAAGAAGCAAAACTCCAATAAAAAGTGGGACTAAAAATCTAATGGTATATGCATGTAGCTCATTTAAAATGATCTTTAAACAATACAAACAATATGGCCAAATGACTGCATAAACTTTGTTCCTGTGTATTCCAGCACAAATTAAGCTCTGCCTGCAATTTTGCAAGATCAGCAGGAATGCATAAAAGCAGAACATTCCAAGTTTTTCATGGCAAGGACTGCAAAGTTTAACAATATATGTTTCCAGGCCATACACTATTAAAACAAGTTGAATGTATGACCATAAGCAACAATGTTCATACATCATTAACCATTTCACCATGTAGTATACCTCACCCTCTTTCATCCTCCATCTCTCCCACTCTTGCTTCTTGCCCTCAGATCCCTTTACATTGGCTCACCCCCATGTGTCAACCATTTGTCTGCCCCTTTCCCTTTAGTTTGAAAGCTGTAGTGAGCAAGGCCCTCTACCCTCCTGTTCTCATTACCTATAACATCTGCTCACCAACTACACTGCAAACCTCCTCCTTGGGCCCATTGACTCCACTCCTCCATTGTCTTACCACCTCTTCCAGTAGCTCTAAACCTGTTAGTTGTGCCCACATTAATTGACACAGGATTTAGACTGCACTGAATTTACCCCTTGCACCCGAGTAGTAGTGTTGAGAGTTGAAGTGTTATTTGTTTACTGTATTGTACTGTTATACCATGTACTGTCTTGTTGTTTTCCTTCTGTACAGCTCTGTGGATCTCATGTGGTGGCCTATAAAGTTTATTAATAATAATAATAATAATAATAATAATAATAATAATATAACAAGTTAAGAGTGGTGGACACACACACTTGCAGGATCCTTCATTTCAAACAGCAGCACTCTAAAAAACTGAAAATGTGCTTTTTATTTATTTTCAATGGGCTTTAATGCAGTCAACTCTGTTTTCTAAAATTTAAATTTTAGAAAAAAAAAATAAATTGACATTGTCCTTCAGTTTTTAATGGTTACGTTTTTCTTGTAGATATGTTGAAAATACATTAGTAGTCTGCCTACTTTAACAAATAGAATTGTGGAACAAATGCTCTATAACTGACTTTACAAGTACATTGGTTTCTGTACTTATTAGTAAATAGTTTGATTAACATACAAAATGTAATTATACATTGGGGCATTAAATGTGTCACACGCCTTTGTACTGACTTATTATAAGCATTCAATTACACTTAAACAATATACAAAAGGAACAAAAGTTTATGCCTATGGGACTATCTCAGGAACACACTGTTTGACAATTACAATAATGAGAAGCATACCTAGAAAATATATAACACAATGTGATTGAGTGTCCTATGCACAATGTAATCCCACTTGTGACCAGCATTATTCATTATGTCTGCTCAACACACTCTCACAGGGGAAACTGCTCACTAACAAACTATTTTCACCAATAATCCATTGCTAATGTTGAGCATAATAATGAACAGATTTGGGCCTTCTTCTTGAAGATACTGACTATGCTAAGCATAAAGTGAAGTGGCCTTCAATTTTGCAACATCACTTTTTCTTATTTCCAATTTTTTTTCTTCTGATCCTTGCATGATCTTCTCAGCAGTGTATCTATACATAACATCTATCGTCGAACGAAGATTAAAAATAAATATAGAAGCCGCTGCTGGCTGGGACTACATATGCCAGAGTCCCCTGGGGCCGGAAAGATATTGTGCAATAGTACCGGAACTGACAAAGGAGTGTGTCAGTTACAGTGGAAAGAGGAGGAATAATGGTTTTACTGGTAGGCTGAGGAAGAGAGTAGACAGCCCTACAGCATGTGTGGAGGTGAATTCTAATTGAGACAGATATGTGTAAATACAGATGTATATTAATGAGATTGATCTTTTAAAAGATGTATATGTAAATGGCGGAGATCGGTATTTTTGAAAAAGCATCTGATGATCAAAATGTATATAAAAAGAATTTTCTACGAAGTCAAAGCGCTTTTGAGGAGAAACATCATTTTGAAATAAAAACAGTCTGAGGAAAGAAACAGTGAGAAAGGCAGTATTGGTATAATGAAACCCTGGTTCTTGTGAGTAAACCTGAGAAACACTCATATCCTTATATTACATAAACCTGAAGTGAAAGGGAGACTGTGATATGGATCCGTTCAAGATATCATCTGCATCAGTATACATAATTATTTCAGAGACTGTGATATAGATCCATTCAAGATATAATCTGCATCGGTATAAATGTTTATTTCACAGATTGTGATTCAGGTCCATTCAATATATTAGTTTGGTCATTAGAAAGTATTATTTCTTGTTTTTTATTATTCTATTATAGGAGATATTTATCACCTATGAGATTATATAATATAGGGATCAGTAATGTTTTGAATTGTTTAAAGTGTCATAAATGGCCTGCTTCACTATATAGATTTAATAAACTTTATTCAGCTATCCCCTGAATGGTGTTAGGGATTTTGGATAAATCTGTCAAATGCACTAAAGGTAGCAAGAAACTACTTTGCATTATTTCAGCAGATGCAAACAAATGTATTTTATAATGCTGGATACACCCTGAACCTCCTTCTCTAACGATTTTTAAAGATAAGATGGCCTATGTGTTTAAGGTGGACTGGATAGAAGCGTCCATATATAGGGGAAAGCTTTATAAATTTACTTCCTTTTAATACTAAACATCAAATTTATAAATGTTTTAAATATACGAAATGGTATGAAACGAGGGTCTTAAACAACTGCCTATTGATATATGAACGTGTTGTACCGCTTTGAGGGGCATGTCGGAGCAACAATACCTGTAAACGTATGTGTACTATGCAAGGATATTTTGTATATGAAATGTCTGTTAAAGATTGATACTTTTGGAAGAAGATGAATTATTGTTTTATTGGTCTTTTTTAAAAAATGATCTGTATGTTTTCTATATTTTGGAGTTCAATAAAATTATACAATGAAAAAATAAATAAATAAAAAGAAATACTTATGTCAGAGACTGAATTATATATCAGTTTATTATATCATCTACATCGTTAGTGATATGGAATTCAAATACATACACTATATGGACAAAAGTATTTGGCCACACTTGTTAATTATTAAATTGAGGTGTTTCAATCAGACCCGTTGCCAGTGGTGTATAAAATCAAGCACCTAGCCATACAGTCTCAATTTGCAAACATTTGTGATACAAAATAGGTCGTTCTGAAGAGCTAAGTGACTTCAAGGGTGGTAAAGTGAAAGGATGCCACCTTTGAAATAAGACGGTTCCTGAAATTTCATCCTTGTTGGATATTCCACAGTCAATTGTAAGTGATATTATTAGAGAGTGAAAGCCTAAATGCTTCCACTTTTTAATAATAATAATAATAATAACAATAGCAACTCAGCCATGAAGCGGAAGACCACGTAAAATCACAGAGCAGGGTCAACAACTGCTAAGGCGCACGGTTCGTAAAAGTCACCCATGCTCAGCTGATTCCATAGCTGAAGATTTCCGATCTTACACTGGCATTAATGTAAGCACAAAAACTGTGCGGCAGGAACTTAATGGAATGGGCTTCCATGGACAAGCAGCTGCATGCAAACCTCACATCACCAAGACCAATGCCAAGCATCGGATGGAGTGGTGTAAAGCTCACCAACACTAGACTGTGGAGTAGTGGAAATGTGTTCTGTGGAGTCATGAATCACACTTCTCTGTTTGGCAGTCAAATGGGTGAGTCTGGGTTTGGCGGATGCCAGGAGAACATTACCTGCCTGATTGCATTTTGCCAACTGTGAAGTCTGGTTGAGGAGGGATAATGGTATGGGGCTGTTTTTTAGGGTTTGGGCTAGACCCCTTATCTCCAGTGAAGGGCAATCTTAATGCTTGAGCATACCAAGTCATTTTGGACAATTCTATGCCTCCAACTTTGTGGCAACAGTTTGAGGAAGGCCCTTTTCTATTCCAACATGACTGTGCCCCAATGCACAAAGCAAGGACTACAAAGACATGGTTTGATGTGTTCAGTGTGGAAGAACTTGACTGGCCCACACATAGCACTGACCTCAACCCCATTGAACACCTCTGGGATGAACTGGAAGGGAGATTGTGAGTCAGGCCTTCTTGCCCAACATCAGTGCCTGACCTCATAAATGCTCTACAGAAAGAATGGCCACAAATTCTCACAGAAACACCCCAACATTGTGTGGAAAGCTTTACAAGAAAAGTGGAAGCTGTTATCGCTGCAAAAGGGGGACCAACTCTATATTAAAGTATATGCATTTGAATCAGTGGTAGAAGTGTAAATTTAGAAGTGGGGTATGAAAAATGTAATGGCAATGTAAGTGAATGAAATTTGAAAGTTTTACAATGACAGCAGTATGAGAAGTGGGGGTATGGCATACAAATGTTTACACCTCCACTTCTACCACTGCTTATCTTCTGTACCTCAATCACACTCACACATCTGAAGACTCAGTCTGGGGCACGACAAAAACTAGACAACCCCCCCACTTCGAACACTGATATTTTTTGTAAAGTAAAGCATCATGTTATCATATTTCCTAGTTGTAAAATATGCAGTGTGTAATTACCAAAAATAGTGTTTAATATATGTTGCTTTAGACATAGGATTATAGGACATAGGATTATCTATAAAAGTGTGTGGGCCATTGCACATTCATACCATTCACTGGAATCATGTGCAGCCAGCTCTTGTGGCCCCGAGCTCCACAGATCCTATTGTATGACATTTACTTAGGTGGGCCTCGTGGGCATTATCTAGATATACAGTATGTCAATAGTAAGTTGGTTATCTGCGCTTTCTTAAAGCTATCTGAATTATACTGCCAGTTGGGGATAAATATAAGGAGGAGGATTCGGATCCTCCTATATTGTGTCACAATGGTAATATGGATAAATACGGAAAACAGGTATCCCAATGGTATTAAAACTAAGCAAAAAAACAAGTTGTAATGTAAACAATATACAGTATAAATGGATTTTTGTACAAAAAAATCAATAACACATATAAATCATAAAGTAGCAATAACAGAGTAGCATAATGTGTACCATAAGTTATATTCCTATATGAAACATAAGGCCCAATGATAAAAGTTGCCCTTTGGACAAGAAGTTTCAATTAAGTTGTAGAGCGTTGCTGATAGCGAATTGTCCCAAAAATGATGTTTATAATCAAAGTCCTCTGTCTTAGGCAAGAGACTTCATTTTCTGTTATTGTAGGTTGCGGTTAGTAAATGGCTGTACCGTTTTTACACTCCAATAGGAGAGAGGACGGGGTGGGAAAAAACAGTCCCATCCTGATAATCAATGTGGAGCACTGACTTTGTTCAGAGAAAGTTGGTAAAATAGACCAAGATGTTCTTCCATAGATGATTCACCTTACTTTCTTTTTAGTAGAGAAAAAAGTTGTTGTCTTACCTGAATGCTTTTCCAGGGATCCACTATCCATACCGGAAGAGGGAGCAGTGTGACAGTGAGCAGGTCACACTGCAGCGTCATGCCACAACCCCTCCGATCACATGGATGTGCCCGTCCCAATCTGTCCCAGTACCAGCTACGCCTGGTGACTCCCCACCCCCACTGCATCTAAAGCCCCCCCGCTTCCTGCACGCATGACCAGTGACTCGCTACACCAAACAACTCCCCTCTTCGACTCAGGGCACCCCCCCCCCCCCCCCTACATGACCCATGATCCTCCCCCATCAAAATAAAAACGATTGTCAGAGCCATGGAACTGTAAACTGTCTGCAAGCAACATACTTGCTGGCGGATTGTTTAGGACAGTTCCAGTTTAGAAGTGCACTGATTTAAACACGTCATTACAGTTCTTGTTGGTGTAATGGTCAAGCGTCTGAATACTTTTGTCCATATAGTACACTGTATATGGAGAAAATAAATTGTACATATAATTAAGTGAGAAGTAGCTGCCAACTGTATTATAAATGCTGTGCAATACTGTGAACTGTAAAGTGTGTTATAATATTAATTAGTTAATATTTATTCTAAATAATGAGTGTAATTTAGTATTACTTTCAGGCTATTATAAAGTAATTTAGTGTGATATGATCTATATATAGGTGTTAGACATAGTAATATTTTATAGTGAGTTAGGATTAGGTTATAAAAGGAATTTTGTAGTCGATTTGTCTATTTTATAGTTTATTTGAAATAGTTAGCATAATATTAAAATTACATAGATACTACAACATCCAAATATATTAATATATCTATAGTGAGTCAAATACTCAACCTTATAATAGTGTTTGTGATTTTTATTATTATGTATTCCCTAATTGTTCATCTATTTAAAATATATATTTTCAAAGTATTTTTTTTATATGAAAGAACAATCGTATTGTGTGTGAGAGTTGTGCGAAGTGTGTGTGGTTACAGGTGGTCCCCAAGTAGCTCCTGGTGGTCATTACATCCTCATCCATACATACACAGACTAAGAAGACTTGGTGGAGGCACTATGCATGAAGTTGTAAGTGACACACACATAACAATTTAGAACCTATTCCATGAACCAGTTCAAGAACCACTATGAAACAAATTTGATTATCTCTACTCTAAATAATTCACTTACACCTTTATCAGTTCATGAATGCACATTTTGGCTTTACTGTCCTTTTCTTTTAAGTGAGTGTGCTTAATAATGTTTAAGGCAAACTGTGAACACTTTTGTTGAGCAGCTACTAAATTTATTTTGTTCATAGTTTTGTATTACACATTAGGGGGTCATTCAATCTTCCATGCCTTGGCCTTTGGGTATAAGTATTATGTAGGCCGCAAGTTGTAAAGTAATCATGTACAATGTTAACATAACGTAAGCAGCTGGGACGTCATGCTAACTATCTAACCATTAAGTAAAGTGCTGTTTGGACTAAACAGGGCATTACAAAGGGGTTCCTAATGCCATAACTGTTAGCAGAAGAAAGTGCGAAAAAAAATCTTGTAAGTAAACCAAATTACCAACTTCATGCAGCCTCCAGACAAAACACTGTAACAACTGGTATTTTTCATATTACAACAAACAGCTTCTTCAAATTGTTGTAGAAAAATCATCACTAACTCAGTTCTCATAACTGGGAGAAAAGCTTCCTGCAGGATATTACCCAAGACAGCGTACTCTTCAATAAGCGATAGAGCGAAAGAGCCAATGAAGCTATACCTCTCTAGTGCAAAAACTGCATCATCAATGGCTGATTAAGCTGACACCTACAGAATTGGGGTCAAAGACAACTGGCACCCGTCCTGGGGAGTTGGGCCAGATCTGGAATCATCATTTAATTGTACTGGCCGACTGCTACAAGAGACATGGTTGACACCTTAGATGCTATTTAAGACACCCTAAAGTTGAACACGGCAGAACACAATTGAGGGAACTTCTGTCAGAGCCTCTCCTAAGCCTCCGAAGAGGGCCATTAAGCAGGAAAATCCTCTGGCCACCATACTGAAATACAGTGGCTGTCAGACAGGCAACCATTGTATATTAGCGAAAGGAACTACACTCTTTCCAATTGTCCCAGAGTTCACCTATAAACTTTTGCTTTTCTTTAATCTCCTTTTCTTGTTTCCTATTCTCCCCTACCTTTAATACTCCAAACATGTTACCTCAATATAAGAAGCATCTACAAACAGCAATCAAGGGAAGGAATATTACTTCTTCTGACTCTGTCACCTTTTTCTCTTCCAAAATTGAGGCCATCAGACTGAACATCTCCTCCTCCCCTTCTCCCGCCTCCCTCTTCACTTCACCTCCCACCAACACCCAACTCTGGTGCTCCTTCGGCCCTACAACAGGTGAAGAAGTTCGCTCTCTCATTCTTTCCTCTCCACCCTCTACCTGCCCTCTCGATCCCATCCCCTCTCACCTCCTTCGCTCTCTTTCTCCCACTGCCTGCTCTTACCTCGCACACCTTTTCAACCTATCACTCTCCTCTGGTGTAGTACCCCTCTCATTTAAACATGCTCTCATCTCTCCTATCCTCAAGAAACCCAATCTCGACCCCACATCTCTTGCCAACTATTGCCCTATCTCTCTTCTCCCCTATGCCTCTAAATTACTTGAGCGAATTGTCTGCAGCCGCCTAACCAGGCACCTCTCGGACAATTCTCTCCTTGACCCTCTCCAATCTGGCTACCGCCTCCTCCACTCTACCGAAACTGCCCTGGCCAAGGTTACTAATGATCTCCTATCGGCCAAATCCAAGGGTCATTTCTCCCTACTCATCCTCCTTGACCTTTCCGCAGCCTTTGACACCATGGATCACCCCCTCCTGCTGCAAACTCTTCTCTCTCTCGGCCTCTCTGGTTCTGTCCACGCCTGGTTCACCTCATACCTCGCTAACCGCTCCTTCTCTGTATCCATGTCTGGTTCTTCCTCCTCCCCCTACCCTCTCGCTGTAGGAGTCCCACAGGGCTCTGTTCTCGGCCCTCTACTCTTTTCGCTCTATACTTCCTCCCTTGGTGCTCTCATCTCCTCCTTTGGCCTTCAGTATCACCTTTATGCTGATGACATTCAACTTTACATCTCTTCACCTGATCTTTCCTTCACCCTCCTCGCTCAGGTATCTGACTGCCTCTCCGCCATCTCCTCCTGGATGTCGGAGCGTTTTCTCAAAATCAACATTTCCAAAACTGAATTCATTGTCTTTCCTCCTCCCAGCCTCCCATCCCACCATGACCTCTCCATTGTCGTTAACAACACTACCATCTCCTCTGTCACCCAACTCCGCTGCTTGGGTGTCACCCTTGACTCCTCTCTCTTGCCCCCCACATTCATTCTCTTGCCAAAGCCTGTCACTTCCAACTACGCAACATCGTCCGCATCCGTCCCTTTCTCTCTCAGGAGGCCACCAAAACCATCATACACGCACTCATCATCTCCCGCCTGGATTACTGCAACCTCCTCCTCACCGGCCTACCCCACTCCCGTCTCTCCCCCCTCCGCTCTATACTCAATGCGGCCGCAAGACTCATCTACCTCTCAAGCTGCTCCTCCTCTGCCTCCCCTCTCTGCCTTGCCCTACACTGGCTCCCCTTCCCCTACAGAATTCTTTTCAAACTCCTCACCACCACTTACAAGGCTCTCTCCCACTCTACTGCCCCTTATATCTCTAACCTTCTCTCCATTCACACTCCCACCCGCTCTGACAATGACCGCCGCCTCTCCTCCACTCTGATCACCTCTTCCCATTCCAGAATCCAGGACGTTTCCCGTGCAGCCCCCCTTCACTGGAATGACCTCCCTCGCTCCATCCGCCTCTCTCCTACTCTGTGCTCCTTCAAACGTGCACTCAAAACTCACCTCTTTCTCAAAGCCTACCAACCATCCACTTAACCCCCATCTCCTCCACTCATTATCCCCTCTCTCCCATTCCCTCAACTGGCTCCTCTTGTGCCTGGTCCGTTTAACCCTCCCTTAGGATGTAAGCTCGCTTGAGCAGGGCCCTCTTCCTTCCTGTCTCCTTACCCGTTGTTCTGCACCATGTCTATTGCATCTGCCTGCCTGGAGTTTCTAAAGTATTGGTACTTTTGTTTATTGTTCTGTACTGTTATACCCTGTATAGTCTACTGTTTGTACTATGTGCGGCGCTGCGGAGACCTTGTGGCGCCTAACAAATAAATGATAATAATAATAATAATAATAATAATAATAATAATAAGTATCTTCTTTTTGCCTTATCCACCCTTTTTTTCCTTCTTCCATTTTTTTTATATTGTAGTTTTCATTTTATTCTTTGCAGTCATAGTACACTCAAATAGAGTGCATCAAGTCCAGGTAGTTCACAGTGGAAATATAGTGATAGCTGTTAATCATACACTCCCAGCTATAAGATAGGCCAGGATGGGCAGCACGGTGGCTTAGTGGCTAGCACATCTGCCTCACAGAACGGGGCTCATGAGTTCAATTCCCGATCATGGCCTTATCTGTGTAGAGTTTGTATGTTCTCCCCATGTTTGCGTGGGCTTCTTCCAGGTGCTCCAGCTTCCTCCCACATTCCAAAAACATACTAGTAGGTTAATTGGCTGCTATCAAAATTGACCCTAGTCTCTGTCTGTGTGTGTGTATGTTAGGAAATTTAGATTGTAAGCTCTTATGGGGCAGGGACTGATGTGAGTGAGTTCTCTGTACAGCGCTGCGGAATTAGTAGCACTATATAAATAGCTGATGATGATGAAGAGCACTTTTTCTTCTAAACAGACCATCTCTTTTATAGTTAGCCCATTGGAAATTTATTTTGGTCAATCAAGTCAGTTGTAAAAGTTGTATATTGTTATCTGCTAGGACTGTGTCAGGGTCATGCTGACTGAAGAAAGAGGTCTCCGGGTGAACAAGGCCACCTCATAATATAGACTAAAATTACTTATTTCTCTAAGGTATGCACAGCTAGCCTAAAATCCTATTAGAGGCATTTGGGTATCTGATTCAAAAGTTATTGGCCCTGGCACTTAAATAATGTTTATAGGTTAATCTATGTCTATATTAGGTATTGCTAATTGGATACCTTTACTATTCTATACTATTCCATGATAAGAGAAGTGTAAACAGAGAAAATCATTTTAATCCCAACATAACTGCAAAATATAACTACATTTGAATTCAGTTAGTGGCAATAGTTAGTTACGTATTTCAAGTAAACACTATGTAGCCCTCCAGGATTAATAGAGGCGGGTTTGCAATGTACTACAATTGTCTATACATTCATTTATTGTGGTGACCCCATATAGCTTTGCAAACAGCAAGTAATTACACTGAATTATGGAAAAATGTCAAGGAAAAAAGCCAGTTAGTTAGAATAGGAAAGTAAAAGCAGAACCCTGGAAGACAGAGACCCTAAAATAGGCCTAATTAGGCTACAAGAAACCAAATCAAATGAGGCAATAAATATACCCAACATTGCATTTTATTAGGGGAGTATGGTGGCACAGTGGTTAGTATTGCCTGCTGACAGCACTGGGGTCATGAGTTCAACAGGGCTCTAGTTGTATGGAGCTGTTGTATTTTGTTTTGCTTTTTAAATATAATTTAGTGAAGTTTTTTGCAAAGACAAAAATGAATAATAAAAAAAAAAGACTAAATCTAACGTAAAGGGAGAGAACAGTGTGTAACAGGAAGAAGGGGAAGACAGGAAAGAAAGTAAGTAAAGGAAAGGACAGATGTTCAGATCAGTTCTATCAATACACATAGCTAGGGGTCCATCATGCAGAATATAAGAGTAACAAACTGAGATACTCATGTGTAAGAAAAGGTTAAACAATGTGCTCATAATAAGATATTGGGTTCCAGATAACCTGAGCTGTGTGAAGTTCTATGTTCTCCATGTATTTGCGTAGGTTTCCTCCAGGTGCTCCCATTTCCTCCCATAGTCCAATAAACATACTGGCATGTTAATTGGCTTCAGAGAAAATGGACCCTAGTGTATGTGCGTGTGTATGTGTGTGCTAGTGTAGATAGACTGTGAGCTCCAATAGGGCAGAAACTGATGTGAATGATTACATATTCTCTATACAGTTCTAAGTCATAAAACTGTCACTATATAAACAATAATAATCAATCAGAGCACTTGAGAAACCTTAGAGATTGCATACAAGTTACCAATATTTGTGCCAAGACATCTCTGGAACAAAATTTCCTATCCAAAATGAGTCTACTTCGGTTCTTTCATCTTCATGATCAGGATGTACTTATGCAGACTCTTGACAACCCAATTTTAATGTCCATGATAAGGTAATGGCATATATTGAGACTCGATACAAGCTTGGCCTGTACATATCCAGACATCTCACTGTTTTAGGAAATCCAAGTTTTCAGGATGGAGTGTCGGCCTTTCCCTTTAACCTCTGAGGTAACGCATGAGTCAAAACTATTGGGCAATTTTTGAACAATACTGCTAAGAATCCTTTGACATTCATGCAGACATGAGAGAAATATGAAATAATCAGATCATTCAATCTAGCTTTCCTACAGGTCCAATAGTATGCTAGTAGTGTGGCGAAGATATTCTCACAGCAGACTGGGATAACCCTTTTGATACTTCACTATGAAGCCAACTCCCAAAACATAAAGTCATTAAAGTTCATTACAATTTTCTATGGAAATAATTTGACAATGAAAAAAAAAATTGGTCAGATGACACTCTAAGCCAATCTTTTGAATTGATTAGGGATCTCCCTGCAATGACACAGGTGGAGATGTTCTAAAACATTTATCACCGGGCCTATTGGTCTCCTTATAGCAGCTATAGAATAGGATTGACAGCTGATCACTCCTATTTGCAATATAGTTCTTCTGTGGGACTTTTCACCCACTGCCTATGTGGGTGTAAACAGAATTTTTTTTTATGGACACAGGTCTGGAGATATAGCAATGAATATCCAGTCAACTAGCTCCCTCTAACTCCAGAAGTGGCAAGGAAAAGTATGCTTCTAGATGTGGTTTCAGAATACCCCCTTCCTTCTCTCAGCTTATGGAAAAATTCTTTCATGTATTCCACATGGATTGGATAGATGCTTCATTGCAAAAATAAAAACAAATGCAGAAACCTGGGAAATCTTCATAGAAATTCTCCCATATTCAATGAAAACAGAGATCTGGAATATTTTCGACATATTATTTGGTATGAAATTTCCTTGTGTGCACCAATACATTTGTAAACTAGTTGGAAAGACTTTATGAACCTTGAGGAAGGCTCACGTGCACGTCGAAGAATGGGGAAGAAGAGTGCTCATTTATTTTTTCATTTTTGCAAGCATATTTATGGTCAGATCTAAAGGCTATATTGACATGGTGGGCCTGATTCAATAAGGAAACTAAAGCAAGAAAAATGAGTAACTTTGCACCTTGGCAAAACTATGTTGTATTGGAGGGGAAGGTAAATTTAAAATGTGGGGACAGATTTATAGTTGGGGTAGGGCATGTCCTAGAGTAACTTTAAATTTCAGTTTAAAAATAAAGCTATAAAGTATTTCTGTGCTACATGAAAAAACAGCCAGTATTTAACTTATGTGCAAAATTATAAACTATTTTGGACACCTTGCATTGTAACATGGTTTTGTCCAAGAGAAAACTTACTTAATTTTTTGCCTTACTTTTTTTAATGAATCAGGCCCGGAGTGTTAATTATTGTTGATATGTTCACTAAGAGCTGGTTTCACCAGTAGAGTTGCTTGTACTATGTATCACACACTGTATCTTCATATTAATTATTGTATGCTTGAATAAATAAAATGTGGTTTAAAAAATAAATGATCACTTTTAACTAAAAAAAACCACAAAGGTAAGTACTAAGAATTTGATGTCAGTGATGATTTACATTAGTGAACTACCTACCATTCAGATGATCAGGAACGAAGCTTAGACAAGAATATATGTCTGTCACATTTAATGTATATCTTAATGCCTACGGCATTCCGGGATGCAACTCCAGCTGGCATCCTATATTTAGCAGATTAGATTGATTTTTTGCTATTCTCTTAGAATTCAGAGGGAGTTGTATGTCTTTTGCTACCTCCCTTGAGGTGCTGTTTGATCTTGTGTGAAAATAACAACTTGTCATAATTAGGATCACAGGAAAAAAAAGTGATATCTGAGCTATATGTATAACACAAAAAACACCTTTCTGCACAAACCAATAAACCAAATGAATCATGTAATGTTGGTGCACACTGAAATCTTCTTTACAGTGAGGTCGCACAGCAAAATGATAACAGTTTCTCAATATATATTTATAGACTGACAACTGATGCACTGTACAGCCATAGGTTACTCTGAAATGACCTTATGTCGTTCTAGGACGTATCCAATCACATGAAAGCATGATGCAGACAACAAGAACGGAGACAAGTAGGATGCAATATAATTGGTATACCCAACGGATCTCACTTTGCCCAGCAGACAATCAATCTTACTTGTTAACAGCAAGCAATTAGAATGTCTGTAACTCAGACTAGCTGTTTATAGGAAGACCAGTCTGATGGATGTTGGAATGTTTTCTTATAAATCCTAAGGTTATATATTTCCACAAACATATTTCATGGGTTAATCTATGTTTGAGATAGGTAATTATATTATGCTATATTATATTACTGAGTGTAATATATGTTGTTGGTTGTTTAATAATACTGTGTTTGTAAGATATTTTCTGTTAACATATCTCCTGCAGCTCTCTGGGAGGTATTTCAAAAAGCAACCTAGATGTTAATAGGTTATTGATTTACAGAATCTATATAGATGTTAAGCTGACATGAAGAAAGAATGAAAGTTTGCATTATATGTTAAAACAGGAGGGAAATGAAAACATTTTTCTGTATCGGTGAAGCACTTTCATACTAAATTTCTGACCATAAACTGATATGGTATCCACAGTGGCAATCATAGTCTGATAACGGGTGCTGACCTCCCCTCTGGAAGATTCTGGAGGGGAGGTCAGATGACAAGTGCAGGAGGAGGCGTCATCGCGGCCCTGCCCCTGCTATGAAATAACGAAATTCACAGCATTGCATAGAAAGGGGCGGGGCTTGATGACACAAATCACTTCATTAAGCCCCTCCGCCACCAAGACACATGATGACATACAGAGTTAGGGCTCGTACACATAGCCATGAATAAAGACTGATACCAAAACATCATCCAGGAGCAACTTCTCCCAACCATCCAAGAACAGTTTGGTGACTTAAATGCCTTTTCCAGCATGATGGAGCACTTTGCCATAAGGCAAAAGTGATAGCTAAGTGGATCAAGGCTCAAAATATCAAAATTTTGGTTCCATGGAAAACCCCCCAGACCTTAGTCCCATTGAGAACTTGTGGTCAATCCTCAAGAGGCGGATGGACAAACAAAAACCCTACAAATTCTGACAAACTCCAAGCATTGATTAGGCAAGAATGGGCGGCCATCAGTCAGTATGTGGCCCAGAAGTTGATTGACAGCATGCCAGGGCCAATTGCAGAGGTCTTCAAAAAAAAAAAAAAGGGTCAACACCGCAAATATTGACTCTTTGCATAAACTTAATGTAATTGTCAATAAAAGCCTTTGACACTATGAAATGCTTGTAATTTTACTTCAGTATACCATAGCAACATCAAACAAAAAGGTCTAAAAACACTGAAGCAAACTTTGTGAAAACCAATACTTGTGTCATTCTCAAAACTGTTGGCCATGACTGTATAGTCACTCATGACAAAATATTTAAAAATATAAAAGTTTTTTTTTCCCAATGAAAAACATTTATTCGGATGTAATTGATGTCTACTGTACATAAAATACATTTTTACAGTTGCTCCTGATTTCAACACATGTCCTAGTATATATACTCAGCCGTCATCACTAGTAAGCGGCACTTAGACTAGACCTGTAGCTGGAGCAAGAGATACGACTGAAAAACAAGTACCTTAGAGATGCCAAAAGCTTGAATTGAAGGCTGCTGCATGTGCTCGAGCTTGGTACGTCCTTACTGTACATTGAATACAGTACTATGCCACTTCCCCATTCCGTTCTCTCCCTCAAATCATAGGCTGTTGTAAGTGTCCTTTGCGCTTGAAGGTGAATTGAACGCTGCTACGCTCTGTGGTGCATGGTCCTGTTCTGGACATGTGCACATTATATGGAAAAAGCTCTAGTTAGGCTCCTTAATGAATCAGGACCTTAATGAGCACTCCCATATATTGTACCAAACACAAACGCTTGTTAATATAGGCAACAATAAAATCAATGCAAAGTGAATGTTTTCAGAAAGTGCTTGTGTTTGGGGCCATTTACATATACTATTTTTCAGACTATAAGCAATAAAGCTTGTTTACTATGTTTCAGAAATGTGCATTAAGGGCCTTGTGTAGAGTTAGATGCAATTTCCATTTACAACACAGATGGAAACTGCAATCAAGAAAAATACACATCTTGGACCATTATGTTGAGCCGGACTCATCTAAGCTGATCGTCCTCACTATCAGCTTGTAACCTACACTAGTATCCGACACCCACAAGTTTCCCTTCTCCTGGCAGGCGCATAAGCGTCTGAGTCTACATAAGTCATATTTCCTCCAACACACCCGTACACACCCCCTCCTTTCCCTATTTTGTCTCTTCAATCCAAAGGGGCCGCAATTAACCAGAATTGCAATATGCAACTCAGTCTACATATGGCCGCAACCATAATATGGGCATGTACAGGAGTTAAGAAAAAGCACATTATGCCCAGAAAAAGCCATTTACGTCCCACTCTGCATGAGCTCTAAGTACTAAAACAAATTTGCAGCATTACAAAATAAAGGAGTGTACAGAACAGCTGGTCTATATTACAAACCAGGGACATTTCCAGGTATAATAGTTTCCAGGAACAAATCTTTAAAAAAAATCTATGAATATCTCTGGAAATTAATTGTCAAACATTACAGTTTCACAATCTGCAGGGACAGACTCAGTGCAGGTTTATGAACCATTGATATTCAATGCCTGAAACCCTTTCTCCAAAAGATACAGCTATAGTTCTTTCCCTAACCGAGATGTTAGCTGACCATTAGCACATTTTTAGTTTTACATCATTACCAATTAAGTGAACAGTGCAGAACACTTAATTTTTGCACACATTTTCATCACTAAAAACATATCTGTACCTTTATTAGTTCTATATGTTCATATCTGGAATATAATGTTTACCTTCCATTGCATACTTCATATCTTGGGCAAATAGGCTCCACGTCACTTCTGCACTCAGCTTGCCCATATTCAGCTCCTGTGGGAACCTGGAAGTGAGAGAGTCTAATTAGTCTACATTCCATCTGACTCAGAGATATTATAGTAGCAGTAATAGACGTTATTTTTCTAATAGCAGTGTGGTACATATTTATTTTATTAACAGCATTTTATATAGTACCTACATATTATTCAGCACTTCACAGAGGATATTCAATCATTCATATCAGTGTGTACCCCAGTGTAGCTTACCATCTATATTCCTTACATCACACACACACAGACACACAGACACACAGACACACAGACACACACAGACACACACAGACACACACAGACAGACAGACAGACAGACAGACAGACAGACAGACAGACAGACAGACACAGACACACACACACACACACGGTTAATTTAATCAGGACCCAATTAACCTACTGAAGCACCCAAGGAAACTGACAGAAACAAAGAGAGAACATGGAAACTCCACACATGCCTTTAACTTAATGTACTCACTCCAGCATTATATTACAAAAACAAACAAACAGTGTTTGATACAACAGAATGTGAAACCTTATTCTCATCTAGAAACATTCCTACACATGAGTGAAATGTTTAAAACTGTCCTGTAAAATATTTACCTTGTCCTGCATTTGACCACTCAGCCAGTAGAATTTAGCTCTAAACATTTCCAGTCCTACACCAACCACACCACACAGCAGAATTAATTGACCATTATTATCATCTCAGCTCTACTCATATTCTATTAATTCCGCAAAATGTGAAATTACTAAATAATTTCAACGATTGTATCTGCCGTGAAAATTCATTTGCGTTAAAATTCAATTTTGCTAATTTCTAAATATAGCAGTGAGCCGTTTGACACATAATCCTAAAATCACACCTTCTAACATCACTGTCAGCACTGTTTCTTGTGCTGAAGGGAGATGGTAGCATTTGCCTCCCACTAACTCATGATAGGTATACACAACCTGATCACATCAAGACATATATACTGCATGGCTGGTCAGGACCAGGTTAAAGGCCTTGGGGCTATTTACTATCAAAGAGCAGAGGTGCAGTGACACAAAGCAACCAATTAACTTTGATTTAATACAAGTTAGACAATGAAAGCAAATGTCTGATTGGCTACTGCATATGTGAACTCCGATAATAAATAATTCACATGAGTTTCTTGCTTCAATCCTGTATGAGAGCCCTTATATTGAATATATTTGGTGCTATTCATTTGTCCTGATGTTTCCACTGTCAGTCCATTCTTAGCATATCAAGCCCATAAGAGCCCACATACTGATTGAGATTGATTCTGACATAATATTACAATTACTAACAAAGTAATACAATGTTCAAATATAAATAGTTCTTTAATAGCTAAGCAGTATATTATAAGAGATAGAAAACCAAACAGACAAATCAACAAAATAAAAAATAAATGTGGGATAGCAGTGCAGAGTACGTTTGGTTAATTAATGTAGTAAGTGCCTATGGGCTTAGCAGAAGATGTACTCTCAGCTGGAAATATTTGCCATCAATACAAGATTCTTTTCTCAGCACGGGCACGCTAAAATTCAAGAACAAGACTTCTAAAACAGTAATAAATAAGTCTACGGGCTTTCATCAGGATAGATTAAAAGATAACTGAAAGGCTGGATTTTTAGGTCAATAACTACTCTCCGATAAAAGAAAAAGTTAATTTCAATATCTGTTTATTAGGCAGTTCTACAAAACTCTAAAAATCGAAAAACTGATTAAAAATATCTCATTATTAATTCCAAATATATACGGGTTTTCCATGACATGTTCTCTGTTTGACAATCAGCAGTAAATCAACAGGTAATTTACGGGCTGATTTGCAGTATTTTGAACACAAGGATTTCTCTTAAAATACTACTTGGGTTAGTTTCATTGGTATCTTAAATTATAAGGGCAATGGGACTCTCATTATCATATGTGTCACATTTCTATTACATTAGTAAATGCATCTTGTTAAGTGCAGAGTAGCGTGAGATCCTCAACTGCTAGAATGGCAATGTGAGATGTTCACCTTTAGCAGCCCTCTATCCAAAGAACTTGTTACATTCCACAGTACTCGGTTTCCGCAAGGACTTAGATAGTAGCAGTTGTTGATCTAGCACCTGTCCGGTAGAGAGGACAGAACATAGTCGGAGGTAATGAGCAATCAGGATATATCAGCAGAACTCTGAGCCAGACAGACAAGGGTTTATGTGGAGTAGTCTGGCACTAGTCTCATGGTCAGCTCACGGTAGCAGGTAGTGAGCAACCAGAGGGTATTTGGCAGAACTCAGAGTCAGACAGGCAGGTATCAGGACTAGAGAAGACAGCAAAATCTTTTAAACAAACCAGAGGTCAGGGTAAGTAGAGATATGAGAGCAAATTTGTTTAACAAACCCAAGAGTCAGGATTGGAGAAGACGGCAATTCCTATAAACAATCCGGGTCAAACATTAAAAACAAAACAGGTCAGGATACATGGCACACTAGTTCAAGCAGGCTCTATCACCAGCATTGGTATGCTGTCCAGAAGAGGTTCATAAAGGAAGCAGTAACAATCAGAACGGTAGGGTGATTAGCTGCATGAGTGTGGTAGGTAATTGCACACCTGAGGCTGCAAGACTGAGAGCTGAATGAAGCTTGTAACTATTTGCTTAGCAACCAACTTAATCGGTGACCTGCAGGAATGATCCTACACATAGTATTAGCTGTACTTGCATAGATCAAACAAACAGGAGAGCTCCTGTTTCTTAATACATCTAGAACTCTGCTTTCCAAGGAAGTGCAAATGGCAGGTGCAAAATGTTTCCAATTAAAAGTACAGTATAGGACAATACCGATTTTAAGCATCTCTGTGCGAGTAACGCTTTCAGGGGGCGTAGCTGAACTTTGAGGAGGGCCGGTCTGCATGACAGCGGGAACAAAGTCTATAAAAGTGTTTGGGAGCTCCTTTAGAGAAGAGAATGAATGAGAAGAGAGTTAATGTCATAGATGGACAGTAGTAGTGTTAAAATATGTGTTACAGTTGTTTTTCATTGTTTGTATTAGTAATACATGATATAATTAACCTCCTCTGTCCTCTAATACCACTTTCAGATTGCCACCCCGGCAATATCCCGCGTATATGAACCCAGGATACTGCTGGGGCTTAGTGCAGGACACCCAGGCAAATACCCGGGTAGACCATGTTTACATTGAACATGGGTCTGCCCGGGTCTCTATGGCAACATCACAAGATGAACTCTGACTGGCTCCTCTTGTGATGATGATTTATTTAAATGTTTTTAACTTTACAATGGTGTTTGGTGAGACCCAGGTTGAAAAACCCGGGTCTCACCATTCACACTGGCCGCTAACCGGGTCAGACATGGGAATAACCCTCCAAAAGACCCGGGACTAATTCCCAAGTCATCTGACCCGGGTAGATGCCCCAGGATCCATTCACACTGAGCCTTTAACCGGGATGTCAGGGCTCGCCCCGGCAAAAACCTGGGTCTTTTAGGCAGTGTGAATGGGGTATTATTGACTTATTATCCCCTCCTTCACTTTATTGAAATGTACTGCGTGAAAGGTAGACTAGAGCTATACCGATGGTACTATGTGCCTTAGCGAGTTTGTAGAATACTCCCTGACTCTTCTGATCTTTGCTGTTGGAGGTGCTCGCACAAGGGCACATTCCTTCATATTTGGTGGGCATGCCCAAAACTGACAAGCTTTTGGACTGAGATTAAACAATTGATCCAATCAATTCTTCAGGTGGATATTCCCCTGGAGCCCAAATTTTGTCTTCTTCCTCTGGGGGTCCCCTCGGCAACCCATCATCAGAATAAACTAATTAGACACATTCTCTCGGCGGCTACTTGCCAAATAGCAGCGAACTGGTAGCAGCAGTCTCCCCCCTCCCAGTAGGCCATAGTTAATAGAGTTTGGCAGATGCTGTGGATGGAGTATATGACCAGTATCATTCGCAACTCCTCAAGAGCCTTCACCAGGGTTTGGGACCCATGGCTTTCCTTTTTCCAGGCTCGCTCTCCTTTCATATAACTAAGTATTACAAACTCTCCCTCCTCCCTAGCTCTCCATGTCCCTCACATTGGATCTAGCCACTTCTTCCTTTTACCGCTACCCCTTTTTCTCCCCTCTCTCTATATCCTACTCATTCTCTCACTTTCTCTTATTCTCTTCCCTCTGTATGGAAGTCTCTTGGTTACTCTCTCTTTTCATCAATAAATGTATGGTTGATGTGTTGAGTTCTACCACTACTCTGGTCATAGACCCTGTTTGCTTAACTTGTTATTTTCAATTCGTGTACTCATAATGTCAATTGTAAACTATTTTGCATGTGACCTTTGCAAAAAAAGAAAAAAAGAAAGGTACACTAGATATGATCAAAACCACTGCTACTCAGTTAGGAGGAATTATTGTGTTACTTTACCTTCATTGATCACTTTCTTTAAAGGGGGGACCTGTCACCAAGTAGGCCTTTAATCATTAAAAGTGAATGCAAAATTTTTTTTCCCACAAATTTTAATTGCAGGTAAAATTGTTGTAGGGAAGCAGTTGCATTATATATTATTACACAAGAAACCTAGGGATAAATTTATCAACCTGCGGGTTTGAAAAAGTGGAGATGTTGTCTATAGCTATCAATCAGATTCTATTTATCATTTATTTAGTACATTCTACAAAATGACAGCTAGAATCGGACAAGTTGCTATATGCAACAACTCCCCTTTTTCAAACCCGCATCTTGATAAATTTATCCCCTAATGTAAGAAAATATTATATGTGATATACTCAATAGTTAATTTAGCATAAATGCTGTTCATCTTTCCATCACTATTCAAGCACGCAGTGATCAGTGGTTACTCCTATTCTAAAAAAAACAAAATTCTGACCCAAACTCTCGCTAAAATTATCTCTCAGCATCCAAGCCCCTCCAAACTTCTTGAGATCATTGCCTACACTCTCCTCACACGTTTCCTTTCTGCAAACAATCTATTGCATCATCTTCAATCAGGCTTTCGCTCTCAACACTCCACAGAGACTGCGCTGACCAGGGTTTTCAATGATCTGATCACAGCTAAAACTAAAGGTGATTGCTCTCTTCTAATTCTCCTGGATCTCTCTGCTGCATTCAACACTGTTGACCACTCTCTCCTCATACAGATGCTACAATCCCTAGGTCTTCAAGACACTGTCCTATCCAGGTTCTTATCCTACCTATCTAATCGCTCTTCAGTGTTAATTTCTCTGAAACATCCTCCACTCCGCTTCCTTTATCAGTCGAAGTACCACAAGGCTCAGTCCTAGGTCCTCTGCTATTCTCAATCTACACCACTTCTCTTGAAAAACTAATAAGCTCCTTTGGATTTCAGTATCTTCTCTATGCGTATGATACACAAATTTATCTATCCTCTCCTGATCTCTCACCATCTGTGTTGTTTCGCAATACTTACTGTCTTTCTGCCATTTCATCTTGAATGTCCTCTCGCCAACTTAAACTCAATCTTTCAAAAACAGAATTAATAATATTCCCATCCAACAATAGAAGCTTCCTGACTGACATTTCTATTTCTGTTGACAACATGACCATAAATTCCATCCCGCAAGCTCGCTGCCTAGGTGCAATCTTTGATTCGCAAATATCCTTTGTTCCCCACATCAACTCTATATTTACATCATACTGCATATATCTAAGAAACATTTCCAGAATACGTATCTCACACAAGACACTGCAAAAACTTTAACTTATGCACTCATCATCTCCCGCATCGACTATTGCAAATCCCTCCTTACTGGTCTTCCGAAATCGAGCCCCTACAATCTATTTTGCATGCAGCGGCTAGATTGATTTTCCTTGCAAATTGTTTTTCGTCTGCTGAGTCATTTTGGCAGTCTCTACATTGGTTGCCTGTTTCTCAAAGAATTCAATATAAAATTCTTCTATGAACATACAAGACCATCAACAAAATTGCACCGACATTCATCTCCTCACTTGTCTCAAAATATCTCCCAACTAGACAATTCTGTTCTGCACAAGATCTGCGTCTCTCTTCCACTCTCATCACTTCCTCCCATTCACGGTTACAGGACTTTTTTCGGGCTGCACCCACTTTGTGGAATTTACTCCCTCACATCACAAGACTTTCCTCTAGTCTTCAAACCTTCAAGCATTCTCTGAAAACCCACCTCTTCAGGCCAAGGGAGACTAGCTACCATATTACAAACAGGAAGCCTCATTTGTCTGTACATAGAAAAAATCCCCCCTAGTCCTCTATCCCACTGAACACATCTTAATTTATTCATAATACTTCTGATAATCTCCTGAAATATTTACCCTATATATATATATATATATATATATATATATATTTTTTTTTTACATAAAGAAACTTGTATTATAGGGTTATTAGTTATTTAGGGTTTATAATAGCATAAAATAACATAACATTAAGCACTTTTAATACATGATTTTTGTATATTTTATGAATGCATACATAACTGCATGACAATAAAATCTTACATTTCATTCCCTTCTATATAATTGTTTGCCAAACCAACATGTATATGCTTGGGGTATGGCCGGTTATTTTGCCAATAAAAACACCTGTTTCTCTAGAAAATGTTCTGCACAGTGTCATAAATCTCTTTATAAAATACCCATTCAAGCAGTAACATCCAATACATACAAAATGAACCTGGAGGCTTGGAGTCCCTTGAGCCAAAATGGGTTCAACATTTCCTATCAATGATATTCTTTAGCAAGAAACATTTTAATTGATGAATTACAGTGCTTTCACAGTTAGGAGGACTCCAGAAGGAGCTAAAGAGTTTGAAGTTTTTAAATCTTGCAAGTAATGTGAGGCTGAAGTATAGTATTGTGTTGGTCAAAAGAGAATTTCCATTGCTAACAAAGGAATTTGCATGCAAGCCTGGTTCTTATTTGAGCTCACAAACAGAAAATAAAAAAAGCAAAACTATTGCTTAACTGCCAATGGTTCAGTGCGTACAAAGGTTTTTGCTACCATTTTCCCCAATAACCTTACATAGCCAATGCTCTGAATGCTATGCAAATATGTAAAAATCAGCAGGAATTTAGCATTATTAATGAACAGAAATAGTGCAACTATAATAAATATAGCTGATTGATGGATGTTTAGGCCTGAGGTAATATAAATATAAGGTAATATAAGGGATAGGGCTGAGACCCACATTTAGGCTTTGGCCAGTTGAGCACTCTGCTCACCCCCATACTTGTGCTCTGGCAAGCCCCTCAGCTGTGCCTGGGTGAAAGACAAGTAAGGTGGTCCTGCCCCCTCCACCCTATCAGGAAGGCTACTTAATGGGATAACTGAGCAGTCTGATTCTAATATTGATGGTGAACAGTCAGAGTTACCCTGGACTTATACTCAGGAGCACAACTGCAGCATTAAACATGTGGCTACAAGGGGACAGCACCTATATCCCAGCAAGAGAGTCCAAAAGTATCATGTTGAACATGGCTAAGGGTAACTCCTGCGCGAAGCACTTATTTTGACTCTCAGTTATGCCTATTCCCATTTCTCATCATCATCATCAACATTTATTTATATAGCGCCAGCAAATTCCATAGCACTTACAATTTGGGACAAACACAGTAATAAACAATACTGAATAATACAGACAGACAGAGAGGTAAGAGAGCCTTGCTTGCAAGATTACAATCTATAGGTCAATGAGAGTCGGAAAATAGAGGTTGAATCTACATACTGCATATTGGCCCTGCCAGATTGCAAAGGTAAAAAGTGATTGTATGCTATGTGATTCAGTCACACAGCAATCTTGATCTGAGGTCAGAGACTTGTTGTCTTGTGTAAATTGTGCAGAGGGTGGTAATAAGGTAACTTAGTGAGGTTAAGCTGAGGATTATTATAAGCTTGCCTGAAGAGGTGGGTTTTTTAGAGAATGCTTGAAGGTTTGTAGACCAGAGGAAAGTCTTATTGTGTGAGGGAGGGAATTCCACATAGTGGGTGCAGCGTGAAAAAGTCCTGGAAACAGGAATGGGAGGATGAAATGAGAGTGAATGAGAGATGCAGGTCTTGTGCAGAACGGATTTGTCGAGTTGGGAGAAATCTTGAGACAAGTGAGGAGATGTATGTTGGTGCAGCTTTGCTGATGGCCTTTCTCATGAACAAGTGGATATCAGGAGGTCCTCTCTACCAGAAAGGAATCGCATAGCCCCATTGCAGATAACTACAGAACAGGGGTACATGGATATAGACTGCTATGGCAATAGTCATGAGGCCCTTACATTTATGCAGTTGCTATTGCAAACCTACTCCCAAGAAGCACATTTCTTTGAACATATAGAAAAAGGGAGGTATTTTGACATGTTTGCAATTGCAGAGAACATAGCACAGGAGTAAGAGCAGACTCTCTATGAAAGGGGAACAAAGAGTGTATAATAATTCTTATGACAAATTGTATACTGGCATGTTAAGGTTCGCAGAATGTTATTTAGCAAACAGAATAGAGGACAATTGATAGCAATTGAGGAGGAAGTCAAAGTCGTACAGTGTAACTTTAGATCTGTAACTTAAGATCTGTCATTAATTTGCCACACATTGTACAATGAGTGAAATAACACTACTGAAGGTTTTTTCTTTTTTCGTTTATAAAAAATTAATGAATCTATCGTTGATGTTCTTGAAGAGCATACCCAACATCCTACTAATTTCTTAAAGCCTGCTACGTGCGTTGTTCACCATTTTTCTATTCAGATTCATTTAGATCATTAGTAGTTCATAAATTGAAAACAGACCAGCAGATTAAGGAAACTTGGGGGTCACTCTACGAGTGCATAGGCTCTGGCATATGCCCCTGTAAGCTGGTTAAGGAGTTAACCACTGTCAGAGGGAAAGCCGGTGCAACCCTTCTTAGCACATGCAGACACCACCTCCTATCCAAAATTCAGTTAAAGTGCTGTATTTAAAAGATGAATGAAAACGATAGTGCTCAATGGCAGGAGCTACAACACTCATTAATATCGCATTGAGCTGCTGCAGCAGCGGCAGGAGTCAGGTGGGCAGAGCAAGACAGTAGGAGCTCTGGTAGTTGGCGCTCCAAAAGGTACAAATCCTACATTACGTTAGGTAGTCTGGCTATTCTATTTGTTCTGCCTCCCAGTGGGGTAGGTTAGATCCAGAAGGGAAAGGTAATGTGGAGGCAGGAAGGAATATTACATTTTTTCCTCCAAAATAAAGTGGTCCTTTATGCTGGTGGTAAACATGTCTAAATATGTTTCAAAAGCAATAAAATTTAATATTTAAGTAACAAAAGAAATCAAACAGACATATGAAATATTAATACAATTTTAATCTAATAACATTTCTTTTCAAATTAGTAGAAATTACCTAAGGCACCAGTTTCACGAGTCCCAGTTTCAGATTTTAAAAACCATTTAACATGCCAAAAAATGTACTGTGCTTGGAATTTCTTACCATAAACATACTTTATTTGTTCTGCAGAAACACTGTATCCTTTAGTTAGTTTTTCAGCTCCGGTCAGTGGTGACTGTCTGCTGGTCAGTGGAGAGGATTTTACTGCACTGAGTTGAAATGAATCAGTTACTGTAACTGTACCAATGACCGGGCTATTGATCAGCAAAGTTCAGGAGGAAAATATATTTCAGAGTAAATCTATTTTCAGAGAAAACTCTAAAACAAAATAGAATGTGTTGTAAATCTGGAGGATGAAAAATGAATGTAAATGTCACGTTATATTTCATCTGTATAAACTACCAGGTAAACTATTCAGGTTGCTCAATACAAAACAAGAACTTAAACGTATATTGGACCTGTGCTGGGGAGCTGGGGCCTCTGATGGGGAGTTTCTATAAACATCTACCAGAAGAGACTTGGGGGTATATTTACTAAGCTGCGGGTTTGAAAAAGTGGGGTTGTTGCCTATAGCAACCAATCAGATTCTAGCTTTCATTTATTTAGTACTTTCTACAAAATGACAGCTAGAATCTGATTGGTTGCTATAGGCAACATCCCCACTTTTTCAAACCCGCAGCTTAGTAAACCTAGCCCTTGGTGTACTTGTTACAATTTATATCATATGTTTGATCAGATTTCACTGAACTGGCTGTTCGAACGACAAGCTAAAGAGCCATAATGCAGTGCAGAACATGTCCTCCTGCATTGTTTGTTGAAGGATAGCTCCCAACACTATAATGGATCTAATCCAATATATTACAGCTTGATATTGTATAGAAACATAGAATTTCATTATAGAAAATAACCTACTGTTATATCTAGTCTGTCCTCTTTTGTGTTTGTTTTTGGAAGTGATGGTTTATTTTTGTTCTGTTGTAAAAAGGGGGTTGGTCGCGGGGGGTGCCGCGATTTTCAGGGGGGGGTCGCGGGGGTGCCGCGATTTTTGCAAGGGGAGGGAGCTGTCAGGTGTGTGAGAGAGCCAGGGTTGAATGAGTGCAGGAAGAGGACAGAGAGCCAGGGGGAAAAGGGATGCGGGAAGTGGGGTGACAGAGCCAGGGGGAAAAAGGGGTGCTGGAAGTGGGGTGACAGAGCCAGGGGGAAAAAGGGGTGCTGGAAGTGGGGTGACAGAGCCAGGGGTAAAGGGGGTGCTGGAAGAGGGGTGAGAGAGCCAGGGGTAAAGGGGGTGCTGGAAGAGGGGTGAGAGAGCCAGGGGGAAAGGGGGTGCTGGAAGAGGGGTGAGAGAGCCAGTGGGGAAAGGGGGTGCTTGGTGAGGAGTGACAGCCAGGGGGAAAGGGGTAATGGAAGAGGGGTGACAGAGCCAGGGGGAAAAGGTGGTGCAGAAAGAGGGGTGAGAGCCAGGGGGAAGGGGGTGCAGGAAGAGGGGTGAGAGGGACAAAGGATAAGATGGTGAAGGGGCATAGCTAAAAGAAAGTGTAAAGGGAGAGACATCTTAAGAATGGGAATGTCAGGTATGCAGCCATCATAAAACACAAGTAGTAATGAAGAATGGGAATGCACAGAGGGGACAAGTGTTAAAAAAAATAAAAAAATAAAATCAAGCCTTCATACTCCATTCAGGTATATTTTCTATACCCCCACTTCTAAATTTCCACTTTAACCACTGCCCTCGGCCCCTGCTCCCAACTGGCTGTGTGAGCTGACAGCTGCTGATCCCTCCTCGCCCAGCGTGCCCAGTAGAAAAACAGAACACAGGATGCCATAATCAGGTAAGTTCATATATTTTCTCGTGTCCAATGTGTTTTTCACCATCCTTTCTTGAACTGCGTGCACTACTGTGTATCCAATGATGTTTAAAACACTATGTATTGCTCATTATTGCGCTGTAATGTTTCTTGCATATTTATCTGTACAGAGATTTTTAATTAAGAGGTAAAAACATTGCTTGTCCTACATTTTATCTGTGATTGTGTCAATATATCTATTTTTCTTTGCATTGTAAATGGGGTATTAAGCTGCTCCTGGGACTCACACTCTCGATATCTGATATGCTGTACCAATTTTTATTTGTGAATGAGTTTTTGTCTGGTCACTACTATAGATTTGGGGCACTACTGTATGGCATACTGTTATTTGGGGGCACTACTGTATGGCATAATGTAATTTGTGGGCACTATTGTGGCATAATATGATTTGTGGGCACAATTGTGGCATAATATGATTTGGGGGCACTACTGTATGGTATATGATTTGGGGGCACTGCTATGCCATATTACGATTTGTGGCCACTACTGCATGGCCAAATATGAATTGAGGGTAATATTATGTGACATAATATGACCTGAGGGCACTGAGATGTGACATATTATGACCTTGGGGCACTATGGTGTGGCATAATATGAACTTCTGCCAAAGGCAAGTCTCTCATTGTTGAATGACAAGAGCCCAAAGAAGTTTGTTGTACCAGGGCCCAAAATTCCTCTTGTCGGCCCTGCCTATGAGTCAAGGGGGTAGACGTCTCCAGGTAAATAATCTAAATGTTTCCTATCTAATCAAACTGATAGATCACATCCAATTATCTCTCACCCACCTCCTCTATCTCCTTCATTTATATACTGTGTTATTTAAAATGACTAGAAAAGACGCATATCCAGTTACTGTAGTAAAAAAAAAAAATTTCTTTGACATTTTGCTGTAGTTGGAAATACTTTTAATGCGGCAAGTGGGTTCAACTGATCATTCAATAGTTATGTTTTTTCTGATATATTTGAGTTTTATTTCATGTGGAATGATTCATGAAAATTCTGCCATTACTATTAAATTGAGGGAAAAGGGTACCTGTTACCTATATGTGTGTATGTATTCTGTTGTTGCTATTTTGTGGGAGATTTGAAAAAAGCAAAACATTGGTTTCCTACAGTGGCGCCTGTATAATTGGTGGTATTGCTGTAGTATGGGGTGACGTAGTGGTGGCGGCATTGTTGTAGTGTGTTTGGGGCTTAGTATTGCTAATAAGTAGGAGAGAGTTTTGCTGTAATGTGGGGGGTAATGCTGGTTGCTGTAATGTGGGGGGTGACGACGGTTGCTGTAATGTGGGAGTGATGCTGGTTGCTGTAATGTGGGGGGTGGGGTAATGCTGGTTGCTGTAATGTGGGTGGGTATTGATGTAGTAGGAGTGTGTGTGGGGCGCTTTTTACTGCTGTAATTTTGGTACAAATAATGTATTGTCATTGTATTTATTAATGTAATATGGGTGCTAACAATGTAATGTTGAGGGTCATTAGGAGAAATAAATACCCCCCCACACACACACTCATACTACATCATGTTGTACTGCACCAGCAACGCACACTACCCCAGCATCAGTGTGCAACAATATAGTGCATGAAGCCCACAACATGTGGGCCTGTGTGCTTTAAATGCCAGGGCTGATTTTTAGTCGCAGTCCGGCCCTGCCTCTGAACTTACCCCATTGACTACAACCATTATCCAATATAGAAAAATTATTATATACAGCGCCTCGTAAATTGCAGCAAAAAAGTATCCTTCAAAAAACCGTACAGAGGTTTTAAATAATTATAACAGAAAATAGAGAGAAGGAAACTTTCTGCGCTATCCGTTCCCACTCTAACATACAATAAGGAACCAATATCTTCTTTTTAGGTAATGTTAATTGCCATATAGAACGTAGAAACTTCACAACTTCAGGATAATCAATCCCCGCAATTAGAAATAGACTTACAATTAGTATAAGCCCGTGTTCCCGTAGCAGGTACTTGTAATGAGGAGACCTGATCTTGTCCGCCCACTTTTCACATATGGTAACAATCAGAGTACTTCAGCAATTTCCAACATGTCTCGTACACCACATTAAAAGAAAAATAAAGGCATCTAGTGTACTACGTTTTAAAATTTAATACAAATACAACAGGGGATGTGGTTACCCGTACCGGATAATTGAAAGAAAAACGCATGGATAGTTAATGATGTTCCAGAGCTCCTAACCACAGCATTTTCTGACAATGATGTAAAATCACGAGAGAGGGTTCCCAGTCCGTCTGTTGTCCACTTCACCAACGCGTTTCAACTGTAATCAGTCTTTCTCAAGGACTGATTACAGTTGAAACGCGTTGGTGAAGTGGACAACAGATGGACTGGGAACCCTCTCTCGTGATTTTACATCATTGTCAGAAAATGCTGTGGTTAGGAGCTCTGGAACATCATTAACTATCCATGCGTTTTTCTTTCAATTATCCGGTACGGGTAACCACATCCCCTGTTGTATTTGTATTAAATTTTAAAACGTAGTACACTAGATGCCTTTATTTTTCTTTTAATGTGGTGTCCGACACATGTTGGAGATTGCTGAAGTACTCTGATTGTTACCATATGTGAAAAGTGGGCGGACAAGATCAGGTCTCCTCGTTACAAGTACCTGCTATGGGAACACGGGCTTATACTAATTGTAAGTCTATTTCTAATTCAGGGGATTGATTATCCTGAAGTTGTGAAGTTTCTACGTTCTATATGGCAATTAACATTACCTAAAAAGAAGATATTGGTTCCTTATTGTATGTTAGAGTGGGAACGGATAGCGCAGAAAGTTTCCTTCTCTCTATTTTCTGTTACAACCATTATCCATCCCACTATCTTTTAGTCAAATCCAAGGATTGTCAGTTTTTCAATTCATTTATTGTGTTGTATCGTATCAAATACCTGGCTAAAATGTAGGTAAGCTATATCCTCTCTGATCTATCACTTTAGTTACTGAGTCAAAAAAATCCACAAGATTTGTTTGACATTATTTCCCAGCCACAAATCCATGTTACCTTGTATCTTGTAATTGATTTTACTCTCAATAGTCAACAAATCTATTCTTTAGAAGTGATTGCATTCATTCCTATAGAACTGATGTAAGAGTCACAGGTCTATAGTTATCGTTTTCTTCACTACTGCCTTTTTGATGTCCTGGGACTACATTTGCCACTCTCAAACATCCTGGAAATAAATATGTCAAGAGCAATCGGTTGACAAGTTTGATTAATGGCGCTTCAAGCACTACTTAGTTATTTTAGTACTCTTGGATGCAAAATTTGGAACCATTGCCTTATCTACTTATAATTTATATTTATGTCAACAGTACAGAAGTGTATCATTCACTTCTAATGTAGGAAACCCCCAAGAATTTTAAAAGTAAACACAGACCAAAAATAGTAATTATGATCATGCTGTAATGACTCATTATTAGCTACACAATCTAAACTGTCCTTTGACATAATGGAAATGGGTCCAGGAAGCTTATTTCCTAAACTTATTTCCTGAACTGCATGGATTTGTTCATATAGTACAAATTTTCCTTCAATTGACATTATCTTTAGAGGGAAGAGGGGTCTTAAATATTTTGGCATACAACATTTGAACTACTCACTCAAAACCTCTTTCCTTCTTCCACTATTTATTTCTCTAGGGGGTAAATGTATCAAGCTGAGAGTTTTCCAGCGGGTTTGAAATGTGGAGATGCTGCCTATAGTAACCAATCACATTCTAGCTATCATTTTGTAGAATGTACTAAATGAATGATAGCTAGAATCTGATTGGTTTTTCAAACCCGCCGAAAAACTCTCAGCTTGATACATTTACCCCCAGGTGTCAAAGAGTCTGGTTCTAAGATACTTCAGAGAAGGACACTAAGGATGCTTCCAGCCCAAGCTCCTTTACTAAAAGTAAAAAAAACTTTCAGCAATGTTCTAAATTCACTGGCAGATAAAGCATTAATATTAGCATGTGCATGAACATCTACTCCTCCGCTTTCAGTCACAGATTCAACAGTTTGTACCATACATCTCCTATCTCACTAAACAGTAGCAGCTGGCAGATCCCTAACCTCTCAATTTCCTTCATTGTCAACTCCTAGATCAATACCTCTTATACCGGAATTCTCTGTAAGAAGCTTTCTACATTCAATGGACTCTTCTTGGGGGACATGCCTGTTTCCAGAGCAATCAACCTCCTGATATTCCACCTCTGATGAAGCACAACTTCAATATCACTTTTATGATCAGTGAGAATAGAAAATAAATTGAATAAAGGGACTGCTGCTGGTATAGCTGATAAGACATATCTGTGAGCCTACAGTGGTCCCAACTGCTCTTCTCCTAGGTGGTCTCTGAGGCAGTGGTGACAATTTAGGGGGTGGCTGAAAAACTTAAATTGCTACAGACTGGACAAGTCTTATATCTCTACAATGTTGCCTGATAAACAATTACTAAATGCCCATTGCATTGCACTAATCCAGATGTGCTTACAATGACAATATTATTACAGATCGATAGTCAAAGATCCTTCTGTTTCAAACTACTGATATTTTTAAAGGTACTCTACTCTGTTCTCATTGCCCTTTCTATTTTAGTTGCTTCCTAAAAGTTCTGATGTATTCATTATATATAATTCACAGACCAATCACACCAGTGGGATGAATTAGTATATTCAATTGGCTATAGTACAAATGCTAATAACAAATTTATGGTACACATCCAAACACCCAAATGCACTAAGCAGTCCAGAAAACAACACTAACTGTGAACCTTACTTAACATAAAACTAAATTTTATGATTTTTAATATAGGCAACAAACAAATGTTAAAAAAACAAGAAGATTAAAACATGATGTTTTTAAAACTATGTTTGTTGTACTTACGCTTTAGCTTCTCCCTGAAAGAGCCACTGTTAAGCCAACATACAGTACAATGTGTTCAAATTAATAAAACTAACCAAACAAAACCCTGCTCTGTGTGGACAACTTAAGCAACTACCATAAGTGCTATTTAAGTTAGTGGTTAACACATTGTTTTCTGATAGATATTGTTCAGGAGGAATTATGTGGCATAAGAAAACCTGAACTTTAGGATATTGGCTGATCCTGGTGTTCGGAACGACTGTCATGTGTCAGATTTATCTATACATAAAAGTGTATGGCTAAATCTGAAATATCTGTACATTTGTTACCAGGCCAAAAGTCCGGCCCTGATGGAGGTACATTACTGCAGTAGGACAATGACAACATAGACCATCAAACAAGGTTATAGTTTCACCGCTTCATCATCCTTCCCATTTACCATGGCTCCCCAATTGGGAGTTGTGATCTTTTTGTGCTAATGCGCACCACAGTTTGCAGCCAGTTAAGCCTAAAATGGCCTAAATGACCAATCAAATCAGAGCATGTATGTGCAGCTTTTAGAATGTGACAAAGCAAATGCTCCAGATGTAGCAAATGAGACTTTTCAACATCCCCCATTGTCGATAAGTGTCCTCTCACTTAAAAGATTTCTGGAAAACGGTGATAAAATCAAACAAGAGTGCACACAGGCAATTAAATAGAGAAATAATATATGTGCTGTATTTGAGTTGTACATTTTAAAAGAACCTTTAAATAGTGAGCCTTTGTGTCACTGACTTTCTCATTACTTTCCCTTCTTTCACTGACGCAATTTATCGATCAATTGTACCAGTCATACTTGGAGTGTTATATTAACAGAACTATTGGTGACAAACATGGTATGTAGTGACAAGTACAAGTTTGAAATCAATAATGTAAAACATTTCAAAGCAACAAAATTCACATGTGTAAGGATATTTGTATACAGACAGGTGGGCTTCCAGTATATTGATTATCTCAACAATCTGTAAAGTAATCTATAAAATTATATGTCCTGGTGTTTTTATAACCTTCTTTATTTTCTTCACATACTGTAAAGCAGTGCTGTCTAATTTCATGTATACGGAAGCCATGTTTTATTAACCCACATGAGAGAGGGTATAATTCAATATAAAGTATTACATGAACACAAAGAACATGGACCATATACTGTAAAAGCAACACATTTACTAATAGTGTTTGCCCCTTTCCAAAAACATAACAATATCCTTGATGCTGAACGCTTACTCTGGCTTCAAATATTCCAATTTATCATAGCTCTTATGTCTGCTCAAGGGTTTTCACATCTACTGTCCACTAATCCCTTATGTCTTAAGTGTTATACCCATATCTCTACAATCTATCAAATGTCACACTGAGAGCACATATAAGTTGCAGTAGGAAAGGGAGGTGATGGCATTGATCTAGAGGTATGGGCAGATATTGTAGAGGTAGCAAGGACAAGCTTGATCTGCACTGTTATAAAAAAAAAATATTATAAACTATTGTTAAGCTACTATTTTACAACCACTAATCATTCAACTTTTGGTAAATTTACTCTTTATTTGTTAGAGGAATAGTGACATTATAGGCTCCCTTTGCCATAGATGGTGGGAATGCCAAAAAATTGCACCTAAATACTGTGCAAAAGTTTTAGGCAGGTGTGGAAAAAAATGCTGCAAAGTAATAATATATTCAAAAATAGTTTATTTTTTATCAATTAACAAAATGCAAAGTGAATGAACATTATTTGGTGTGACCACCTTTTGCCTTCAAAGCAGCATCAATTCATCTAGGTACACTTTCACACAGTTTTTGAAGGAACTGGACAGGGAGGTTGTTCTAGACATCTTGGAGAACTAACCACAGATCTTCTGTGGATGTAGCTTGCTCAAATTCTGCTGTCTCTTCATGTAATCCCAGACAGACTTGATGATGTTGAGATCTGGGCTCTGTGGGGGCCATATCATCACTTTCAGGACTCTTTGTTCTTCTTTACACAGAAGATAGTTCTTAATTCTATTATATTCTTAATTCTATTTTTGAAAGCATTCTCAATTTGCAGCATTTTTTGCAAACCTGCCTAAAACTTTTTCACAGTATTGTATATCGGTCTGCAATCCTTATTTTCTAGAGTTTTCTACCTCATGGGTACCTCTTAAATAAATGTTTCTGTGTACTCTCCATGTGCAGGTCATCATCCAGGCACATTGGAAATCCTGGACATTGCCTACCATCAAGGCCATCTTTCTCATTGAGCACAATGGGCAGGTGCCCGGGAGCCCTGTCGGGTGTGACGTCATCACGCCCGCCCGACATCCATTGCGGAGCGCAGCACGGAGGAGGAGACCAGGGAGGGAGCCGGATCGTCAGCTGACCGCAAGGTAAGTATTTTCTTCTTCTTTTTTTTTAGGGTTTTTTTTTTTTGTGCTGCCTCCGACGGGCCCCCCTGGGCTGCAGGACCCATATATATAGTCACTTTTTTTTTTAAATATATATATGTATATATAAGGGCCCGGGTGCACTTCTTTGTCCGGGGGCCCAAAATGTTGTTAAGAGGTCCCTGCCTACCATTGATCAAACAGTGCCCAAAACATGGTTTATTGAAGTAATGGAAAAGCTAAAAGCTATGCTTAGTCAAAACCTTGAAAAATGTCATAAGGTTTGGGATCTGTGGATGATCTGTAACTTAAATTATACGCAATTGGCCAGTTTTATTTTTCCTACTCTCCCACTTCTACTTTAAATATGTATGATTTCATCTATTCCTTACTTTAACTCTGTAATACTTTCTGCATGTCAGGAAATAGGCCATTGTGTACCCATGTTACACTGATTAAGCTTATAGAAACTCAACTTATCAATCAGCATATGTTTGATTTGAATGCACCCTTGAATCAAATAAGTATCAGCTTTCTAGGCGCTGTTTTGTGATATTATGTTTAGAAATGTATTGATATAAAGAGCTACATTTTAAAATATCCCTGGCAAAAGAACTTATATATGTTTTAGAACAATTTTAGAACTGCTCTTATTCATTCCGACTTGTAGGAGCAGATTCAGCTACAACATTCCTCAGAACATTGCGGCTGCGTATATATTTTCCCTGTGGTATATATCTCTGATCATTTTTCCTCGTACCCTTATGGGGCACAAAGAAAAATGAGTGGAGATTTCTATCAAAATTTAATTCCCCCGCATAGTACATAGTGTATATTTCTGGTTCTTATATATTTGAAATAAAAGTTATATTATACACATGAAAATATCTTGTGCCTGTGGTTACAATTGATATTTTTTATATAGCACCACCAATTCTGTAGCTCTGTACAGACAATATTTATCATTCACATCAGTCCCTGGCCTATTGGAGCTTAAAGTCTAAATTCCCAAACACAACAGTGTTAATTTTGTCAGCAGCCAATTATAATACTTGTATGTTTTGGAGTGTGGGAGGAAACCATAGCACTTGGAGGAAACCCACGCAAATACGCAAAGAACATACAAACTCCACACACATAAGGCCATGGTCAGGAATCGAACTCATGACTCCAGTGCTGTGAGGTAGAAATGCTAACCACTTTACCACTGTGGTGCCCAGTTTAGTAAATCTATGCCATAAAGTGCTTAAAATAATATATTGGCAGACTTATGACTATCATGCCAATTTATTTATCATACTCAGAAGTAACTGAGCATCAGTTAACCCTTTCAGTTCACATAAACAACGGGGTAGAGCAGTGCATTGCCAGGCCCCATAGCAAAATTTGGGTTGTGGCTCAGAGATGCTGCTCCAGCCTACTTATTCCTCCACTCTTTGCTTTTGGGTAGGGGGCTAGTGCATGTGCCCACTGTGCCTTTAGAGAGCTGAGTGAGGACCCTGGTAGCGCAGGGACTCATAGGTGGTGGCCTGCGGCATGGGGCCTCCCCTCCAGGCTATGTTGTGGCCACACCACCTATATCTCAGTAATTGCATATACTCTACATGTGCGTCTCTATCACAAACAAATCTGATACAATGATAAAAGGAAACAGAAAGAGAATCATTATATTCCTTTTTGTGATCTGTACACGTTGTATTATGATATTTTCTCCAAGAAACAGATACGACTTAAATGGTATACTTGTTAAGAGTCATGTTAATTTAGCAAAATGTATTTAAACTAGCAAAATGTAACAAAAGGCTATATAAAAAAGTGTATGCTGAGGTTAACACAATGGAAGAAATATATATATATATATTTTTTTAATGGGACAAAACACAGGCAAAATCAGAAAATATACATTCTTACAGATTGTTTTCCCCACAGAGAGTTGCATCCACATTTTATTGCCTAGTACTGAGATACAAAATGTACCATTTAAAGTTTTGAGGTATTTATAGTTTTAGGGCCATGAGCAATGGTATGATTATTTTGTTCTACTTTATTCAGCCCATGACACCTCGGAGAGTCATCTGAGTGTCCAGTAGACCAAGCCTATTTTTTCCACTTTTATATCCAATTGAAAACGAAGCAAATAGTAACTAATACAACAGTTATTACAAAATATATTTCAAATTTATCTATTAGTATTACAAAGCAAGGAAGGCCTGATTCAGGTCTTCTATACATTTAACGATACCTTTCTACCTTGCATGAACATATATATATATATAAAGTAAATAAAATCCAGTGGTAAAGTAAAACATATCATATGCAATAAGCCATGCGGATATTCACTTGAGTTCACATTAAATATGCCCAACTAAATAACTAGATCAAATGACATACTGTCATGTTAAGTAGATGCACTGTAATTTCTCTAGAAACTCCAGCAGCAACTTTGCTGACAGGAAACATACGGACAAAGTGGTTCTTCACAGGGCAGATTCACAGATGGTCATTCTGAATCTCTTCTAGTGCTTCTTCAAGCAAATCACTGGCTCAGTGCCATTTTTAAACAGTTTGGATTGCTCTCCATTACTCCCTACTGATTAAGTTATGTCAGTATATATTGTATATATTCCTGTAATTGTAGATGTGAATGCCTATAGTCACCAACAACACTATACAAACATTTCAGCTAGATACTGCCATTAATAGTTGTACCATGCTATATCACAATTATTAGGTAATCCACGTGAGACTTGATTTCTGAGCCAAGCATAGATGGGTGATTTGGAATGTGTCTAATTTGAGTCACTATTACTTTTTTTTGCCTAGCATTATGTCATTTCTGTTTCACAAAAGATGAGTTGTGGAAACAGAAATGACATAATGTCACACATTTCAACCTTTAACTACAACTTGTGTAAACTGTCCAAAAACTTAATCTACTGTCATTGACGCCTGTTTTGTGAATTCATATATATCTACTAAGCAAAATCTAAAAGCTTGTTCATTTTGTAACTTTACAGAAGTGTAAACAGTATATTAAGGTATAGTAGTCAATGGGAGAAATTCAATTGACCGTGTGAGTATAAAGTGGCCCGTATACTGTTAACGTTAATACGGTAATAGTGCGCAATATTACCGTTAGTACGGTAATTTCAATGCTGATTTTTGCTCGCAGTTCTGTAAACTGTGAGCAAAAAATCTTCATTAAAATTACTGTACTAACAGTAATAGTGTGCGGGCAGCGTTATTCTCACAAACAACATGGTCAATTGAATTCTCCCCAATGATTCTTCCTTGTTAGTTTTTATATATATATATATATATATATATATATATATATATATATATATATATATATATATATTCAATTTCCTTTATGTAATTGAGCTCAGGAAAATGTAACATACAGTACATAATACTGACCTGTTGGAATCTTGGCTATTTAATATAGTATGCCATACTGAGTAATACAACACCTGATTTAGTTCTCTCTCTCTGAGACAATATTACCTTGGCCTATTTGTTATTAGTATTATAACCGTTATTTTTCAAATGACAAGGAAATATTTATTTAGGGATTCAAATCACAGGTAATATATTTGAGCAATATATAATAAAAAATATCCTGAAGCATAAAGGTTAATGAAATCTGTTTGCTAAACAGTTCCTTGTCATGAAACATCTTCCAGGGCACTGTGAAACCCCCTCTAAGGGATGATATAGTTCTGTGCTGTATTTATAGGCATAGCCAAAGCGCAATAGCTCTTTTTAATGCAGTCTTTAGAGTTCAGAGCACTAACATAGCACAAAATTGGAGCATAATCAGGGGAAATCATTCTGACCAATGGTATCACACTGAATGTGTACAAGACAGATTAAAGCCAAAAACTAAACATACCGTATAAAAATGTTACTGGTTGTGCTCCAGACTAATAACATATTTTTGTTTTCACTTGATACTTTAGTTTGTCCTTTGTAACACTATATTGTACCAACATTGTAGGTGCTTTCAAGATCAGTGAAAGCAATACCACAACATGTCTACCATTACTGACAATTATGACAATTACTGAATTACTGACAATTATGAAGCCCTTTAGTTTTTTCCTTTAGTGTATAGTTTATAGTTATTGCTAATCAGGGCCGGACTGGGACTAAAAATCAGCCCTGGCATTTAAAGTACATAGGCCCGCCTCAGTTCCAGCAGGAAAGAAAAGGGGCGTGACCACATTGTGTTGTGGGTGTGGCCAACATGGGGCATTGATACATACATTATAATAAAACATTACATTTATCACGCCCACCTAGACACATCCGGCCATCCCCCCAGGCACATTATGACACCCCCAGCCCACTGTACTTATCTATGCTTCTGGTGCTGCTGATATCCATCAGGGTGGGAACTTCCTGCAGAGTGAACAGGGAAGCTCTTAGTCTCACAAGATTACCAAATCTTGTGAGATTTAGAGCTCCTCGGCTTGCTCTGCAGGCTGTGTCCTATCCAGGGACAGGGAGCAGCTATCCGCTTTCTCCTGCTAACCAGAGCTGGATTAATGCTCGGGGGGCCCCTGGGTATTTAAGACAGGGGGTTTCTATTATGTAACATCATTATCATTTTAGACAAATACACAGGCAATACTGTTAGCTGCATGCAGCTCTGCCATTACAAGCAGTACGTTGTGAAGCGGGACATACCTCCCAACTGTCCTTGTAGTCGGACCAAATCTCACTAAATGAGACAGTCACCAAAATTCGGGACTTCCCCACCAGATTCAGGACAGTTGGCAGACTGTCCTGCTCTCTCCTACCTGTTCTTGTCGGTTTCACCACCTGTGGCAGTGGGTGTCTTTAGTTGCGGCTTGTCTGCATCCTGGAATGTTGGAGGCCCTATTTGGAAAAAAAATGGGTACATGTAATTTAGAAAACTCAAACCAGCCCTAGTGTTTAATCAATACAACCCATGTTTTATGATAAGGCCTCCCTCCAGCCCAACATTAAAATACTAGTATTCACATTTAATAAATAAACCTATTTCGCTCCCTCCAAACAACCGCAGCAATAAATTAAATAGCATTTGCGTTTAAGAAATATACCTATTTCACGCAACCATCACTGCTATTAAATAATTCATATTCACCTTTAATAAATAGATGTTATTTTTTTCCCTAACAGCCCACTTTCAATTAATAGCCCCCAAACCACCCTAGCATTAAATTAAAGGTCCAATCACCCCTTCTTAAATTGCTAGGCCCCAATATTAATTTAAAGTGACCCACATCACCAAACAAATAAAATAGCACCAATGAAATGATTAGCCCCCACCTAAACTCCAGCATTAAATGAATAGCCTACCTCCCACATTATATTAACACTCTCCCCCTTCCCTCATGCCTGAGTATGTGACCCCAATTGATATTAAGCCACCATAGAGCCCACAAAACATATTATGCCATACATTCGTGCCCTCAAATCACATTATGCCACAATTGTGCCCCCAAATCATATAATGCCATACAGTAGTGCTCCAAATCATATTATGCCATATAGCAGTGCCGCCAAATCATATCACCTTCCTCTCCCCTCCACTGTTTTCTATGTGGGATCCTTCCCCCCCTGTCTTCTGTGTAGAATCCTCCCCCCCCCCGTTTTCTGTGTGGTAGCCTTCCTCTTCTCCCCCTCCCCCCTGTTTTCTGTGTGGTAGCCTTCCTCTTCTCCCCTCACTCCATTGTACTTACCTTCTCATCTTCTTTTCTCTTCTTGTTTCTGTCTTCTTCTCCTGTCTGCTCCTCTGACAGCGTGCAGGCCCAGGCCAGATTTGTATGTAGTTAGGTGGCTGGTTCCTGGGGAGGAGCCAGCCACCAGGAAGCCTGTCACTGACAGGCTGTCGATGTGGGTGCACTGACCGTGCACTGACTGCCCGGGACCCGGCCCATCTGACCATCGGCCCTTCTGGCATTTGCCAGAAGTGCCAGATGGCCAGTCCGGCCATGTTAATGCATTGACTGACAACAGTGGGTATCCCAGTAGCTAACCTTGATTCCTAAGACTGTGCTTTCCAGGGTTATGATGACATGAGTTGCACATATATCATCAGTTTATATGCAAAGGCTAAAGACTAAATGCTACTGAGGTTTTCGGAAAACTGTAAAAATGGTTTAGCAAGACTGATGTTACTACTTAAGCAGTCCTGCTGCTTACCCATTACTTTCCAACACCGCTACCTATGCCCATTTTAAACCAAATATTGCCTCTTATTTTATTGCTTCGCTCTTTCTTGGTCAATTAAAAATTAAATCGGAAATGTTAACTCAATTACTATGAAGTTCACCTTTTGCCCTTTTAAATGTTAAAAGATTAAGAGAAAATATAAAACTAGGTGATGTTATGGTGCCTGGAATTCCAGCTACGCTGCAAGCTCAAGCAGTGCCTAAGTGCAACAAGAATAGTTGAGGACATCTCACACTTTGATACATGCAAGCAATGAACCTTTTTGGTTTGGGAGATATTCCCCCCCCCTCCCCCTTGTGGGCCACTGCAGTGCCCTGATGTTACAGGGCTTACAACATTAAGTTTAGATGAAGACTAGTACAGTTTGTTTATTCGACTAAACATGGCTTCAATACTTATCGACTACATTATAAATTAAAATTCTAAGCTGCAATTCCTGGCGCATCAAGTGATTGGCATGGTGGCGTTGTTAGTCGTACCATGACAATCCCAGGCATGGTTCCACAGGTTATGCTGGTTAAGGAGAAGGAGGATCATTACAAAGTAAAAAATATATATATATATTAATTATCCTATATGTAATGTGGAAAATGTTGAAAATAAATAAGGCCTTTGAGACTCTTCAGTACAGTCTGCCACATCAGAATTTACTTTTTTGTTTTGTGCAACACACGTACCACTGCACTGTTAATAAACACATCGCTATATTCTATAATTGGCCCCATGAAACATGCTGTCATCCAAACAGTATCAGTTTCAAGTAGACAACACGAATATAGAGAGGAAAGTATTAAGTCACTGACAGAACAAAGTGACATTCAGAAGAGTGCTGGAGAGTAAATGAAATGGGTAGTAGGAATGCAACTAGGTGGCAAATCACATAGTAAATTAAGGTAAGGACTTGAATTGACCAATACACCTAAGATCATTGCATATTAAAATACATCATGATTGATACAATTATACAAAAATATTTAATGGTATAACCTAAATTGTATCCTTGCAACTGTGGAAGATTCAGTACTGGACCCTGCAATCAGCCATTAAATGCTGCACATTATTTCTCCAGAGAATTCTCATATGCAGAAGAAAAGGATTTGCAACAATATCTCAAATATAACCAAGTCTGACAAGACTGTTACATACAGTATAATGTATATTAGTGAATAACTTAGTAACTTGAATTTAAAGGTATAGTGGTCCTTTCAATTGAAAGACAAAGTGAGTCAATGTAGGGCTTGGCAATATTATAGGAGTACTTACTCTTATTTATATATGTTCTATTTTTCTTTCCTAAATTAAAATATTTCCCCCCCAAAACATGGCCGCTAATTAAACTTAACAACATACCACTGGTTACATGGGTTTTCTGTCAATTTTTCATCTCTTGATAAAGTGTCAGCGAGCACACAACCTCTTAATTCCTTCCAATCAAATACACTTTATGCAATGCACCTGACATAGGATGCAATTGTCAATTACTATATTAGGAAATGAGTCAAAGAGCCAGCAGGTTGGCATTTATAACAAATGGAGGAACAACTTCAGAATATTATCACAGTAGAACACAATAGTATGGCGTTGCAATCGCACACTAATGATTACCTGAGTTTGCAAACAGATGTGATTACTGAATGCGGGTTTTAGAAGCACAAGAGCATCCAGCAGAGAGAGAGCAAGTCACACATTTTCCACTTTCAGCACTCATTAGGATGAAGAATGACAATGTCAGAATATCTGACATCCTTCTTTTATCTTCTCTCTTTTACTGTCTTACTCTGAGGCAGCAAAGGTGTTGACTTATTTAAAATATTTTACAAGTAATAAGCATACTGGTTTAGAGTTTATACTGATTGCTCAGCCATTCTGACTTGTAATTTTCCGCACAGTTAATAGATGCATAGGTGGAAATGCTGAAAAAAAATCCACAGCATATACTTAACATGTAAGTTATAGCTCCAACAGGATCTGAATCCCATGCTTCCATTTCAACTATTCTACTATATGGCTATCATTCTGCTAATTCCTTAAGATATTAAAGTACCCTTATCAATGGTCATGATTAACTGTTATATTCATAAATCAAGATGTTAAAGTTTTCAGTTCTTGTCAAAGATGAAGATAAGATTTGGTTTACAGAACAGAAATTTCTATGTTTTTCAAGGCTGGACTTTTGTCATCAAAACAGAGGTGTTTACTAACATTAAAAACTTTTTTGGAAACCTGAAAGACACAGTAAGTGTTCCTTTAATGCTACCAACAGTAACAGCACCATTTTTAGACTGATACATTACAGTGGCCAGAGCACAAATTAGAATGACCCTTTAAATGCACATTTTCTATAATAAGTTACCTTTCAAACAATTGCAATTGTATATGGAAAGTATTTAACAGTAGTGAATCACAACCTTCTATCGGCGTGATTGTGAATCTGGGAGTGGGGATCTGTCGTATGCCAAGAGCCAGTCAGGTTTCAAGGTCTGTAATAACCACTGTATTCACAGTGATCACTTCAGTTCAATGTAATTGAACCAGACTTAGAAAACTTGTGATTACTTTGGGATTACTTTCACCAGAGTTCACCAGCAACTGCAGAGCCTCAGCTGGCCTAACCTTGTTGTCTACCTTATTATAGTTAAAAGCAACCTTGTGCAAACCCTGGCACTCAAAACTTACCCGCTTCCTCCAAAGATTCTCTCGCACTGCTGAACGCCTCTGGAGGAAATCTCGCTCCCTGGCTGACTTACTCCACTTTAAATTCATACTCTGCCCTCTCCCTCGTTAAACAATCCTTCTTTAAGCCCCTCATTTCTTCTCAGTCCTCCAATCCCCGCCGCCTCTTTGCCACCTTCAGCTCCCTCCTCTCCCCCCCCTCCCCCTCTGTCCAGCCTTCCCTCTCCGCTTCTGACTTCGCCACTTTCTTCTCTTCCAAAATTGAGGCATCCGACTGAACATCTCCTCCTCCCCTTCTCCCGCCACCCTCATCGCTTCACCTCCCCCCATCAACCAACTCTGGTGCTCCTTCAGCCCTACAACCGGTGAACAAGTTCACTCTCTTATTCTTTCCTCTCCACCCTCTACCTGCCCTCTCGATCCCATCCCCTCCCACCTCCTTCGCTCTCTCTCTCCAACGGCCTGCTCTTACCTAGCACACCTTTTCAACCTATCACTCTCCTCTGGTGTAGTACCCTCCTCTTTTAAACACGCTCTTATCTCTCCTATATTCAAAAAACCCAATCTTGACCCCACCTCTCTTGCTAATTATCGCCCTATCTCTCTTCTCCCCTATGCCTCCAAATTACTTGAGCGAATTGTCTGCAGCCGCCTAACCAGGCACCTCGTGGACAATTCCCTCCTTGACCCTCTTCAATCAGGCTACCGCCCCCTCCATTCTACCGAAACTGCCCTGGCCAAGGTTACTAATGATCTCCTATCAGCCAAATCCAAGGGTCACTTCTCCGTACTCATCCTCCTTGACCTCTCTGCAGCCTTTGATACATTGGACCACCCCGTCCTGCTGCAAACTCTTCTCTCTCTCGGCCTCTCTGGTTCTGTCCATGCCTGGTTCGCCTCATACCTCGCTAATCGCTCCTTCTCTGTATCCACGTCTGGTTCTTCCTCCTCCCCCTACCCTCTCCCCGTAGGAGTCCCGCAGGGCTCTGTTCTTGGCCCTCTACTCTTTTTGTTCTACACTTCCTCCCTTGGTGCTCTCATCTCCTCCTTTGGTCTTCAGTATCACCTTTATGCTGACAACATTCAACTCTATATCTCCTCTCCTGATCCTTCCTCCACCCTCCTTGCTCGGGTATCTGAATGCCTTTCCGCCATCTCCTCCTGGATGTCCGAGCGCTTTCTCAAAATCAATATCTCTAAAACTGAACTCATTGTCTTTCCTCCGCCCAGACTTCAATCCCACGATGACCTCTCTATTGTCGTCAACAACACCACCATCTCCTCTGTCACCCAACTTCGCTGCCTGGGTGTCACCCTCGACTCCTCTCTCTCTTTTGCCCCCCACATTCATTCCCTTGCCCAAGCCTGTCGCTTCCAACTACGCAACATGGCCCGCATCCGTCCTTTTTCTCACCAAAACTATCATACACGCACTCATCATCTCCCGCCTTGATTATTGTAATCTCCTCTTCACTGGCCTCCCCCACTCCCCCCGACTCTCCCCCCTCCGCTCTATGCTCAATGCGGCAACAAGACTCATCTTCCTCTCACGTCGCTCCTCCTCTGCCTCCCCTCTCTGCCTTGCCTTACAGCCTTACTGGCTCCCCTCCGCTACAGAATACTTTTCAAACTCCTCACCACCACCACTTACAAGGCTCTCTCCAACTCTACTGCCCCTTATATCTCTAACCTCCTCTCCATTCACACTCCTGCCCGCTCCCTGCGCTCGGCCAACAACCGCCGCCTCTCCTCCACCCTTATCACCTCTTCCCACTCCAGAATCCAAGACTTTTCCCGTGCAGCCCCCCTTCTCTGGAATGACCTCCCTCGTTCCATCCGTCTCTCTCCTACTCTGTGCTCCTTTAAACGTGCACTCAAAACTCACCTATTCCTCAAAGCCTAGCAACCATCTACTTAACCCCCATCTCCTCCCTTTGCTCGTCCTCCCTTCTCTGCTCTTGCCTCAACTGGCTCCTCTTGTGCCTGGTCTGTTTACCCTCCCTTAGGATGTAAGCTTGTATGAGCAGGGCCCCCTCCCCTCCTGTCTCCATACCGGTTCTATTATAGTATTGGTACTTTTTGTTCATTGTTCTGTATGGTTTCAAGCACACATATAATACAATCATTTATTTTGTTTGTTTGGCATTGTATATTCAATAAATAGAATAAAACAGCAATATCTTTAAAAATGTCAGACATGTTTGTCCCTACAGTCCTGCATGGAGGCCATGTAAGGATACTTGTGTCTACTAAACAGGGGAATCATATTGTATATTTATATAAATATAATATGAAATACCTTGATATCATCAAAGTAAGTAACTCGGCCCATGTATCAGGAGAACATCCATCTTATTTTGGTAGGCTAAACACCGTTGTCTGTTTCTCGCAGGCAAAGTTATAATAGAAGCTAGCTGCATATTATAAATCAATAGTCACTACCTTTTCTATTACAGTACATGACACCATCAAATCAAGTGGAGGAGCAAATTCCTCTAGATAACCATCACAGTTACATTGTGAGGTACAATGAACTGTATATGTAATGTATGTAATAAACATAGCCCTCACAGAATCCATAATCACTGTATTAATTTCAGATATAATAATGTTATATATAATATGAGAGTATAACAATATAATATAGTTTTATAATTTTATATGAAAGCCACTAGAAGCTAGTATAACCCTTTTCGCAGCATAGTAACACCAACCTGAGACGGCGTTACCTGTCTTTTATAATGGGGTCCAGCTGAGCCTCTCCGACTTTGTCAGATCCCTCACCCATGGAAACATAGCACTTCCTTCCATCGCCGGAAGCGTTAAGGATTATTATGTCTCCAATAATGTAGTAGTTATGTTATATGAGAATGAACACCACTCTTCAATCATCATCCTTTGAACACACTCTAGCTAATAGACCTGATTCAGACATCCATAGCTTTGTAGTAGTGTATGACTGCAAAATCTTAGTATTTCAATACTCACTGGTTTAGAATGGGAGTATATGACGTCTTATCTTCATCAATAATAGTGACCATTAGAGTAATAAGGTTTGGCCAGAAATCCAAGTTTTTGATTGTTGGACCTTGCTCTTCACGTGGAATGTCCTGTTTCTTACCCTGCAAAATATAAAAAGTAAAAAATGTCTATTTTACTGTAAATTAAATGCATACTTTAATTTATACATGTATAAGCTAAGACCAATCATTTACAGAAGCTACTAGTATTTAAAAGTAAAAAAAAACATGCACAGGGCTGAAATTAACCATCATGTCTGAGGGTACTTGTATAACAGACATACGGTTGTTTCCTTGAACAATTAGGAAGTCTTCGATTTCATATTTCAACACAAAATCTGTCTCCACATGTATACATTCTTGCAATGTGAGGATAGCACTGCAAAGCACAGTTCAACACAAATATATAAATATCATCTAGTGCAAGTGATTATTTTACAGTGCTATAAATACAAAGTTTTCAACACAGAATAGAACTATTAGTGTTATCAGGGTTTATAAAAGAACAGTTATGTACCCTGCCCTGACAGAACCCGGCAGCAGAGTAGGGTGGCCAGGGCTCCTTGCATCCTTAACCTAATCTAGAAGGGATGGGCAAGGCTCCAAGCTCCAATCTTGGTGGAGGACAGCATATCGGCAACCCATTCTGGATAATTTCTTTTTTATCAACTGTACTGGTATAAAATATATCATAGATACATGGAGAACAGGCGATTAATGTGTGAATAAGTGTTACAGGTCAATGTTTAACCCTTGGGACAAAATAGGGCTGGTCTCCCCGTCTCACCAACAGTTAAAATGATTCAGTTATTGCAGCATATTCTTGACAGTTCTGAAACTGAACAGAGCCGTAATTTTTTTCACATCAGTCATAATTCTAGGAATCCCTAGCTTTGGATGCATAACTCTGAAGCAGTGAATAGAATCATATATAATGTATTATATGAAAATAATAAAGAGGCAGCAATAACAAAAGGAAAGGAAGACTCAGATAGTGATAGAAGGTTTACAGAGGCCATGGAGTACTGGGTGGCATTAAATCACAGCAGACAATTTGTGTTGTCTGTCCCTGAAAATAACTTCATACAGGTTGCAGCGGAGCATTAAAGCTATCTTCTATTCTCAACTCATTAAAGCACGCTTAGTTTGAGACAGTGCACTTGGGTGGTGAACTAGACATTGTGACAATGCAAACCACTGCCCTGGAGTTCATGTTCTTACCACTAGGACGTCTCTATATATGTTTATTAAATATATCAATGCCCTGATACTAATAAGAAATAACATTGGCTACATCCTGATAATCTTTACTATCTAGTTCTTAGTTCTTGTAATTTTGAATAAGTAATTTTATTTTCCATTGTTCTTTTTCACTACCGGTATTACCTGTTTATTAATAATTACAATACATTATGTTATGATGATAAGAGGAATATGTACAAGAGCTGTATACGGGGTGAGACATCAGTACATGCACTAGGAACTAGAGATGGACTGGCTCAGTTTCCCGAAAACTGAGCCCACCCGAATCCGTGTACCAAGCCGAGCCGGCACAGTACTTTTGTGCTTTTTAGGATTCCAAAACAAGGCAAAATGTCATTGTGACTCCGTCGGATCTCAAATCTCGCAAGTTTTAGAACCTATAAATACCGCCCTCCACGGCAATCTAGCGCCATTTCAGAGATGGATACAGAAGGGGTAGGATAGAGTGTAGAGCAGTTGGGCAGGCAAACTTACAGAAGTGAAAGAGAAGGGTGGTAGCAGTGTTCAACAAAGCTTCATTGCTGAAATCAAAATATAAAAGTCCTTGCAGGCTTTTTTTTCTGAATTTGCACCAAAAAGTGTAGGGTGTTATATACAGCCAAAGACAAAAGCTCCATTGCTGAATTTGTCATTGCTGAAATACAAATATAATATACTGGTCCTTGCAGGCTTTTCTTCTGAATTTGCACCAAAAAGTGTAGGGTGTTATATACAGCCAAAGACAAGAGCTCCATTGCTGAATTTGTCATTGCTGAAATACAAATATAATATACTAGTCCTTGCAGGCTTTTCTTCTGAATTTGCACAAAAAAGTTTACGGTGTTTATCAAAATGGATTCACAGCAAAACACAGAAGTGCAGGAGCACCAAGCAGCTGCCATCAGTCATGATGATAGTAATCCCTGTACATCATCTGGTAAAGCCTATGTAAAAGTACATAGTCTTTATAAGTCCGGCAAACAAAAATGTAAAAAAAACACCATTTACCTTTGTCAAGAAAAAAACACCTGTACTCAAGGCATAGTTGACAGTCAAAGGCAAAGTGCGGAAAAAAATAAAATTGCCAACATGCCATTCTACACACGCAGTGGCAAAGAAAGAATCAGGCCTTCGCCTTTCTCTATGAGTGCTAGTTCTGCAACTGTCAGTGAGGCATCTTCTTGTAAGGTCAGTCATGATGATGCAAGACCTTGTCTTTCTGACTCAAAAAGGGTGTTATATAGGTAACACAAAAAGAAGAGCTGCGTTGCTAATTCTCATTGCTGAAATTCAAATACTAGTTCTTGCAGGCTTTTCTTCTGAATTTACAGGCAAATTCTACTGCGTTATATAGGTAACAGACAAAGAGGAGTGCTCCATTGCTAAGAGTCATTGCTGAAATTCAAATAGGAGGGCTAGCAGGCTTGTCTCCTGAATTTGCAGGCAAATTCTACTGTGTTATAAAGGTAACAGACAAAGAGCAGTACTCCATTGCTAAGAGTCATTGCTGAAATACAAATAGGAGGGCTAGCAGGCTTATCTTCTGAATTTTCAGACAAATTCTACTGCGTTACATAGGTAACAGACAAAGAGGAGTGCTCCATTGCTAAGAGTCATTGCTGAAATAGAAATTATAGGGTTGACTGGCTTGTCTAAATCTGCATTTACATTTTACTGTACCATAGCCCACTCAGAAAAAGGAGAAGTGGCAGGATTCAGTGCTGAAACAGAAATTGTAATAATAGGGCTGTCAGTGTTCTTAAAAGTCTCCAGTGACATTGCATTGTGCCAAAGCTCATACAGAAACAGGAGGGATGACATTGTTTTTGTCACTCTCCACTCTCAGTCATGATGATACTAATCCCTCTACCTCATGTGCTAAAGCTGCACAGTGTTCAAGTGCATAGTGATTTTTAAGCCAGGGAAACAAAAATGTAAATAAAAAGTTTGTACCTTTTTAAAGAAAAAAAACACCTCTCTAAAATAGCTGAAAGTTTACTCTAGAAAAACACAAAATTGCCAAGATACCATTCTACCTAAAATATTACAAGGCATACCAGCATCAGGTAGCTCCCTTCTCTTAGCTAGATTTCAGCACCTGCAATCTACACTGTCATCATATTCACCCTCATCATTGTGTACATCTTCTTCAAACAATATGAATTCACCCCTGCTGGAATCCACCATCACAGAAGTCTGTGTACTTTGATGTAATTGCCGATAATGGCCTTCCTCAAGGAATTTGTAGTTCATTTTATGGAAGAGCTGTCACGATTTTTGGGAAATTCTTTTGGAGCAGAGCAAATGTCAAAATGTTGTGCTGACTCATCTGCATCTACACTGGATGTCTTGGGGAAGCTTAGTTTTTTCTGAGAAGCAGTTGCCAAAGAAACTGAAGGAGGAGAAGTCATTACAAGATGTGGATAGCTCTTAGATCCTGGCAAAGCAAATTAAGTCCTAGATCTACAATTACAATATAGTTAGCGGATTTGCTTAGTTTGATTTCATCCTTCAATTTCTCTAGCTGCTTCTCAAAAAGTATAATTAAGGCAATCACTTGACTCAAGCTAACCATGTCTGCACTCTCTTCACAGGTGAATAAAATGCAAAACGATTTTGCAAAGTCACACCAAAATCCTCTTATATATGCAAAATAACAGGCTTAAATGGCACTAGATTGCGGCTATGTAGCACCTAGTATTATATGTTGAATAGACAGATTAGCTAATCATTCTGTTGTCTAAACACTAATAAACATTGCGGGTTTAGTAAGATTACTCTAACAAAAATCTCAACCTGCATTAGGCTTCAGATAGGCTTATCATAGCATCAAGAACAGAGTTCTCCTATGGAACTTATAAGAGGTACTAATATAACCTTAAGAGTCTGATATAGACTCACTACAAGGGTCCCTCTCATTCATTATCCGTAGCGCTAAACTCTGATAAGTTTTGATGAAGGCATAGGAGAATGATAATGCTAGGTGCAGGAATCGCGGGGTTTTGTGAAATTTCCCTACCTAAAGTAAACTGGGAGGCGATCTTTAGAGTACATAGCATAGAGGATGGTGAGACAAAACGCTGACGTGCGTTTCGCTCCGCCGCTTTTTCAAGGCAGAATGAATCCCAGATTTGACAGCTCTTAAATACCCGTTC